>NW_006399890.1:5947368-5953429 GCF_000299155.1 Elephantulus edwardii | reverse complement strand
AGGAGGGACGGGTCCTTGGAGAGGGACATCATGCTTGGGAGGGTGGAGGGACAGCGCAGGAGGGGAAGACCCTCTATGAGATGGATTGATTTGGTGACTGGGGTAATCGGGATGGGTGTGTCAGAGGCAGTGCGGTTGGCGCAGGATAGAGCATGGTTTAGGGCTGTTGTGCATAGGGTAGCTATGAGTCGCGAGCGACTCGACGGCACATAACAACAACAACAACAATATTAATGATTACATGAAACACACTTTAAATAAAAGATTGTATAAAACACAATGTGTATGAATGAAACAGAATCTAAGGGAATTATTGTATGAAAACCAGTAAAATATTCTTTTAAAAAGAGTGTAGGGTTCAGAGGTGTTCACATAGAGTGACTATAAATCACAAGTAACTTGATGGCACGTGGCAACAAAGACAGTATTCTCGTATTCTGTTCAAATGGCTGCCTCTGTCTCTATATACAGGTTCGGCATATGTACATTTGAGTGTTCTGAAATTCTCATTTTTCTCAATATTGCTGTTGTTATGTGCTGTCATGTCCCTTACAGCTCATAACGACCCTATATACAAGAGCCCTAACCCTGCTCTATCCTGTGCCAACCTCACTGTCTCTGACACACCACTCCCATTACCCCAATTACTCAATCTATCTATCTCATGCAGGGTCTTTCTCTCTTGTACTGTCCCTTCACCCTCCCAAACATGATGTCCTTCTCTGAGGACTGGTCCCTCCTTGAAATACGCCCAAACTATGTCAGACAGAGCTTCAGAATCCGTGCCTCTAAGGAGCAGCCCGGTTTCACCGTCTCCAGAGTTTGTTCTCCTAGAAGTCCATAGTATATTCAACACTCTTCTCCAGCACCACAACTCAAAGGCATCGATTATTTTTCTATCATCCCTAGTCACTGTTTAACTCTCCAATGCATATCACACAATTGCAAAGCAAGGGGCCGTATCAGGTACACCTTAGTCTCCAGCTTGACGTTGTTGCTCTTCAGTACTCTGGAGAGGTCACTGACAGCTGACTTTCCCAGTGCAACACATCTCTTGATTTCCTGGCTGCTGGTACCAAGAGTATTGATTGTGGAGCCAAGCAAACTAAAATGGTTAATAATCTCAATCTCTCCACCATCCATACTGATGCTGCCTATTGGCCCAGTGGGGAGAATCTTTGTTTTCTTGATGTTTAGCTTCAATCCATATTGAAGGCTGCAGTCCTTAACCTTCTGCGGCAAGTGCTTCAGGTCCTCCTCAGTTTCAGCAAGCAGGGTTGCGTCATCTTCATAAGGCAGGTTGTTGATGAATCTTCCTTCAATCCTGATGCCACATTCCTCCTCATACAGCCCAGCCTCCCAAATGATCTGTTCTCTGCATACAGATTGTAAAGGTATGGAGACAGAATACATCCCTGGTAGACACCCTTCCCGATTTTGAAGCAGGCTCTGTTCTGACAACTGCCTTCTGGTTCAAGTATAGGTTTCGTATAAGTACAAATGTTCTGAGAGTCCCATTCTTCTCAGAGTCAGCCACAGTTTGTTTTGATCCACACAATCAAAAGTCTTTGCATAGTCAATGAAACACAGATAGACATTCCTCTGATAATCTCTGCTTTCTGACAAGATCCATCTAACATTAGCTATAATATCCCTAGCACCACGGCCTCTTTGAAGTCTAGCTTGCACATTTGGCAGTTCTCTCTAGACGTGTTGCTCCAGTTATTTTTGGATAATTTTCAGAAGAATCTTGCTTGCATGTGATGTTGATGATATTGTTATTCACAGTTAATTATGATTCACATAGTCGATCACCATGTTGGTGTTGTATGCCATTCAGTCAGAAGTGAGCCACAGCTGACACTTCAGTGGGTTTTCAGAGGCAGTAATTGCCTGTGAGGAGAGTGCCCATCCTTCTCCTGGAGCAGCTGGTGGGTATAAAGTGTGTGTCTCTGTGATCATGGCACAACTTCTTACCACTAGACTACCACCAGAATCAATAAAATACAAGTAAACATCTTTCTAATGTTTTCTGCTTTCAGCCAAGATTCGTTTGATAGAAAAAATGATATTCCTATTCCATGACCTTTTCTGAACAGAATTTGAATTTGACAGTTCTTTGTTGATGTGCTGATCCAGTCATTTCTAAATAATCTGCTGTAAAATTTTAATTCAAATTATATATATTGAAAGTATATATGTCATACTAGTGATATTTTATTGCTTTATACTGTCAAGTTGGAACCAACTCATAGCTGATACTTGAGAGTGTTTTCAGAGGCATTAAATGACATTCTGTTAGAACACTCGAATCTTCAAATTTGTCATCAATTTGGAAAATTCTATGCCACTCATCAAATATTTCTTCTGCCACATTTTATGTTTCTTTTCCAATAACTCCAATTGCATGGGTGTTAGACCTTTTAATCACTCCCACATTGTTCATGATTTTTGTCTCCTTTGCTTCAATTTTGATAATTTCTACTAACCTACTAATAAAATAATGCATCTTTTCTTTTCCTGTGTTTAATTTTATTTTATACCCATGTGTTACATTCTTAATGTCATTTATTGCACTGTAAATAAATTCTATTCAATCCTTAAAATCAACATAGTTCTCTTAGATACGATTTTGTCTTTTATTTTCTTGAATAGATTATGATTTGCTTAGAGTCTGTAATAACTTCAACCCTAGTATTTAAGCATATATTTCCATGTTAATTTTTTTATTGAGTGCTGGATACTGTCTAAAAATGAATGATGTTATTTCTCAGAGAAATACCCCTCATGCCACCCCCCTTATTGTTATTTTTTTAGCTTTTGGCAGACAGTTACAAGGTGAGCAAATCACTTAATCCAGTCAGGGACTGATCTGATTCAGTTCAGAGTTTTAGTCATAGCAAGGTTTGATTTCTTTCTAGAGTGTTCTTACTTCTAGATTGTAGTTGCCTGGGATCTCAGTGTTTATCACAAAGTTCTACTTTAGTAGATTCTGGACTACAATTTTAATCTCCCCAGAACTGTGAAAATATTGATAGTTCTGCCTAGTTCCTTTTAACCTCTGTTTTCTTCTTGTAATCCGCATCTCAATATTTGTACTACAAAGCAGGGAACCACTGCATGGTTTAAAATTGCTAAAGGCATATGCCTGGGATGTGTCCTGTCTCCATACCTTTTCAACCTGTATGCAGAACAGATCATCTGGGAGGCTGTGCTCTATGAGGAGAAATGCGGCATCAGGAATGGTGGAAGATCTATCAACAATCTGCGTTAGGCAGATGACACAACCCTGCTTGCTGAAACTGAGGAGGACCTGAAGTGCTTGTTGCAGAGGGTCAAGGACTGCAGCCTTCAGTATGGACTGAGGCTCAATGTCAAGAAGACAAAGATTCTCACCACTGGACCAATTGGCAGCATCAGGATGGATGGTAAAGAGATTGAGATTGTTAACAGCTTTAGTCTGCTTGGCTTCACAGTCAACACTCTTGACACCAGTAGCCAGGAAATCAAGAAACGTATTGCAAGGGATCTCTGTTAGGGATCTCTCCAGGGTACTGAAGGGCAATGGTGTCACTCTAGAGACTAAAGTGTGTCTGATACAGGCTATGATCTTTGCAATCACTTGTTATGCATCAGAGACTTGGACAATGACTAGGAAGGATAGAAGGAGAATTGATGCCTTTGAGCTGTGGTGCTGGAGAAGAGTATTGAATATACCATGGACTACCAAGAAAACAAACAGATTCATCCTGGAAAGGATGCTCCTTGGAGGCAAGGATTCTGGGGCTTCGTTTGACATACTTTGAACATGTTGTAAGGAGGGACAGGTCCTTGGAGAGAGACATCATGCTTGGGAGGGTGGAGGGACAGTGCAAGAGGATAAGATCCTCTATGAGGTGGGCTGATTTCACCACTGGGGTAATTGGGAGGCGTGTGTCAAAGGCAGTGTGACTGGCACAGGATAGAGCAGGGTTTAGGGCTGTTGTACATAGGGTCACATGCGACTCGACGGCACATAACAACAACAACAACAACTTATGAATACACAAAAATAAAATTATTAGGCTGGCTGGCTTACTTCAATGTGTTCACTTTTCTTCTGCAAATTTTGAGCCTTAAACTCTCGCGATTTGGTAGTCCAAATTTAATATTTGACTTTCTACCAATATGAGACAAATTAGAGCTTGCTCAGTTTCTCTGAATTTTACGAACTATTTTACCACTGTAGTTTTTAACTTCTCTAGTAATATCGTTTAAATATCAATAATGAATAATAAAATAGTCTAGAATTTGGAATACATCCAAATTTTCTTGATCTCAAGTTCTGGCTGTATTGATGACATCCCAATGCTTTGAAAACACTTTTAAAAACTGTTCATCAGTCACTCTTTATAATATTCAGAGGAATGAAACTTCTTCAAGATAGGCTTCATTATCTAATATGGAATTTTTTCTATTTCATGTCTTTTTTATTATTTCTTTTAAAAAATGTTGTCATTATGCTTACAAACACGTTATTTATTCTTTCATCTAATGTTCACTAACATTGCTTTTTTGTTGTTGTTTTTTCTTTTCTCCCTCCCCATGTTCATCTCCCTTCTCCCCTTCCCTCTTTGGACATTTAGACCCATATTACTAGTTTTTCTTCTGTTGTTGTTGTTGTTATGTGCCATTCAATTACTTGCGACTCATAGCGACCCTTTGTACAACAGCCCTAAACCCTTCTCTATCCTATGCCAATCTTATTTTTTTTCTGTGCCAATTTTACTGTCTCTGACACACCTGCCCCCATTGCCCTCAATCCATCTCATTGAGGGTCTTCTACTCTTACGCTGTCCCTCCACGCTCCCAGCATGACATCCCTCTCCAAGGACTGGTCCCTCCTTACAACATGTCCAAAGTATGTCAAACAAAGCTTCAGAATCCTTGCCTCCAAGAAGCAGCCTGATCTCACCCTCTCTAGAACGAACTTGTTCGGTCTCCTAGCAGTCCATGGTATATTCAATACTCTTCTCCAGCACCACAGCTCAAAGGCATCAATTCTCCTATCATCCCTAGTCATTGTCCAGCTTTCTAATGCATAACAAGTAATTGCAAAGACTATGGCCTGTATCAGGCACACCTTGGTCTCCAGACTGACATTGGTGCTCTTCAGTTCTTTGGAGAGGTCTCTCACAGCAGACTTTCCTAGGAATATACCTCAAGGAAAAATAGAACTGAGACACAAATGGAGATTTGTACACCTATGTTTGTAGCAGATTATTCACAATAGCATGAAAATAGAAACAGCCCAAATACCCACTAACAAATGAAAAAGTTGAAAAAGTATGGTACAGTCACACAATGGAATACTATGCAGCACTGAGGAGCAATAATTCCATAAAATACTATATAACAGGAGACAGTCCAGAGAGCATTGTGCTGAGTGAGATAACTTCCTGTCCATAAGGAAAAATACTGCATATGACCATTGTAAAAATAGACGTGTAATTACTAAGATCTGAATGTTTTTGTTATGTGCCATCGCGTCCCTTGTGACTTATAGTGACGCTAGGTACAAAAGGCCTAAACTCTGTCCTGTGCTAATCTCACTGTCTCCGGTACACCCATCCCAATTACCCCAGTCACTGACTCAATCCGCCTCATAGAGGGCCTTCCCCTCCTGTGCCTGCCTTCCACCCTCCCAGGCATGATGTCCCTCTCCAAGAACCAGTCTCTCCTTACAACATGATCAAAGTATGTCAGACGAAGCCTCAGAATCCTTACCTCCAAGGAGCAGCCTGTTTTAATCCTCTCCAGGATGAATCTGTTTGTTTTCCTAGTAGTCCATGGTACCTTCGATACTCTTCTCCAGCACCACAGCTCAAAGTCATCAATTTCTCCTCTCCTCCCTAGTCATTGTCCAACTCTTTGATGCATAACAAGTGATTGCAAAGACCATGGCCTGTATCAGACGCACCTTAGTCTCCAGAGAGACACCGTTGCTCTTCAGTACTTTGAAGAGGTCCCTAACAGCAGACTTTCCCATTGCAATAAGTCTTTTAATTTCCTGGCTGCTGGT
>NW_006399890.1:5931153-5947093 GCF_000299155.1 Elephantulus edwardii | reverse complement strand
ACAGGTTGAAAAGGTATGGAGACAGGACACATCCCTGGTGTACACCCTTCCCAATTTTGAACCATGCAGTGTTTCCTTGCTCTGTTCTGGCGACTGCCTGTTGGTCCAAGTGTAACTTTCTCATTAGCATGATCAAGTGTTCTGGGATTCCCATTCTTCTTAGAGTCAGCCACAGTTTGTTATGATAAACACAGTCAAACACCTTTGCATAATCAATGAAACACAGATAGACATTCCTCTGGTATTCCTAAATACGCAGAGGATAAGGGCAGGAAGACAGAGTGTGGATGGAGAAGAGAAAAATCACTAGGATGCCAGAGTTGGTTGCAGCGAAAAATTTAATAAAACTCAATGGGGACCTGAAAAGACAGAACAATTGTAGACATATATCAAGGATGATTAATTTTATAGGCCATAATGTATAGAAATCATAATACAAAACAATATACATGAATGAAACAAGACATTCAAATTTTGTATGTAAAGCAATATAAAAGAAAAAAAAATCTTGTAACTAAAGCAAAGAAATAAGAGAGGCTAACTTAAGGTAGAACCTATACTAATCCACCTCATTTCCCAGCATAATGTCTCTATCCAAGGACTAAATTCTCCTGAAGATATGCCTACAATAAGTAAGAGGAAATTTCACCATCTTTGCCTCTTAAAAAAACAGGCTGGTAGCACTTCCTTCAAGACAGATTTATTTGTTCCAGTTCATACCATATTCAATACTCTTTGCCAATATAAAAATTCAAAGACATTGACTTTTTTCCCCCTTATTCATTGACCTAGTTTTGGATGTATAGATTAGGTGCATCTTACTGCTTAAAATGCTATGTAGAAGTCAGGATTTACAATGCATTATTTGGGGATAAGGTGCAGGACACATTTCAATTCACAGCACAGAAATCCTTGATTACTAAGTAAACTGAAAGTGACAATTAGTGGTTAAAAGAATAATATTAACACTGGGCTAAAGATCTTTAGATCAGACTATATATCAACAATCTATGCTGTACAGGTGACACAAATGCTTGCTATAGATGATCAAGAAGTATAGCCTTCAATATGGATTACATCTCAACATCAAGGAAAACAAATTCTCATCATTGGGCCAATGGGCAATATTATGATAGAAGGAGAAAAGACTGAAATTGTCAATGACGGCCTTCTTCTTACTTGGATTCACAATCATTATCCTTGGTATCAGTAGTCAGGAGATCAGGAGATAGATTGCACTGGGAAAGTCGGTAGTCAGGGACCTCTCCAAACTGAGGAGTAATGATATAAAATTGAAGACTAAGGTGGGCCTGATTCAGACGATAGTCTTTGCAATCACTTACGATGCATCTGAGAGCTGCATAAGGAATAAGAATGACTGAAGAAGAACAAATACCTTTGAGTTGTGGTGTTAAAGAAGAGTAGTGAATATCCTATGGACCGTGAAAAGAATGAACAGATATATCTTAGAGAGGGGGCAGCCAGAGCCCCTTTTGGAGGTAAAGATGATAAAACTTCCTCTCACATACTTTGGGTATGTTGCTAGGAGAGGCAATTCCTTGGAGAAGGACATCATGCTTAGCAAGGTGGAGAGTCAGAGAAAGAGAGGAAGACACTTAAGCAGATCAGTTTACTTGGCTCTACAATCAACACTCTTGGTACCAGCAGTTAGGAAATTAAAAGATTAAGTGCACTGAGAAAGTCTGCTCTCAGAGACTTCTCCAAAGTACTAAAAAGCAACGATGTTAGTCTGGAGACTAAGGTGCCCCTGATACATGCCATGGTCATTGAAATCACTTGCTATGCATTAGAAAGCTGGACAATGACTAGAGACAGAAGGAGAGTTGATGCCTTTGAGTTGTAGTGCTGGAGAAGAGTATTGAATATACCATTGACTGCTATGAGAACAAACAAGTTCAGCCTGGAGAGGGTGAAGTCAGGCTCCTTGGAAGCAAGGATTCTGAACCTTCGTCTGACATATTCTGGACATGTTGCAAGGAGGGACCAGTCTTGGAAAAGGACATCATGCTTGGGAGGGTGGAGGGACAGTGCAGGAGGGGAAGACCCTCTATGAGGTGGATTGATTCAGTGAGTGGGGTAATGGGGGTAGGTGTATCAGAGACAATAAGATTGGCACAGGGTAGAGTAGGGTTTAGTGCTGCTGTACATAAGGTTGTATGAGTTATAGGCAACTTGATGGTGCATAACGACATATTTAAATCCACTTCCTCCAACCCCTAACCCTCCTCAGTCATCATAGAAAATGTATTCTGTAAACTTTCCAGAATCTTCCTTTCTTAATAGACTGCGTCTTAGATCCCTCTCTTTACTGTTTTAATTTCCTTGGGCTGCCATAAAAAAAATTCACAAAGTGAAAAATCAGAAATTTATTTTCTCACAGTTTTAGAGGCTGGACATCTGTTACTGGTCTTAGTTGTGCAAACTCCTTTTATGAACCTTTCTACTATTTGCAACTAGTTTTTAGTGTCTTCTAGCAATCCTTCACTTTTTATTACTATTTATAGATTCACCTGCCTCTGACATCAAGTGAATCTCCCTTTGTATGTCTATCTCATCTCTGTCTAGACTCTGTTTTATTACAAACCACTCAGAAGTGGTTAGATTTAGGATCCACCCTATACTGGCCTGGTGCCATTAACACAACAGAAGATTCCATTTTCAAGCAGAATCATATTCTCAAATACAGATAAGACTTTAACACATTTTGGGGAAACACTGTTCAATCATTTACATTTTCATTTAGAAAACACTACTTATTTAGTTAGTTTACTTGCTCCCCTCATGTTCACACTATCGATGGCAAGAAATGATTGTTGTTTACTGATTCATAGCTAACTCACCAGTGGGTTTTCAGAGGCAGCAAATCACACTGGAGGTGATTATATATCTTTCTCCTGTGGAGCAGCTAGTGGATTTGAACTATGTACCTTTGGATTGGCAGCACCACTCTTCACCACTAAACCACCAGAGCTCAGTTTAGAACTCACTACATATTTAGCTTAGTTTGCTTTCTCATTCTGATGCTTACAGCCTGGGGAAATAATCGATGTTGTTTTCGCTTTTTGTTTTCAAGCCAAAATGTGTTCTTAGGGATTGTGTATAGTGAGCATTGTAGAGATGTTTTTATGCTGATACATGATGACTGAAACACATTCGAAAATTGTATTTAGCCAATCTATACTTTAAGCCTGCCTACAATTTTAAAAAACTGGCCACATCATTTCATTAATAATGATACATAATAAATACGACCCTCAGTGAAAAATAATGATGAAATTGAGATGGTTTTAACCTTTAAGAGAAGTTTTCAGAAAAGTCAAGCCTACTTAAAGTCTTTAGTCAAATTAGCCTCTCAAAGTTTACTTATAAATAGAAACAAGAATGGAAGCTCAAGGACCTCTCAGGCAACTGGTTAGAAGTGGGAGGAAAGGGAAGCTGTAATTAAGTTTCCTTTGTCATCAACCGCTTCCCAGATAAATGACCTTAAATTACTACAATGTGTCTTAACTCTTGGCTCTGTGCAGCTAAAAAATATTTTATCTCTTGCTTTAGAATTTGGGTTAAATAATTAGAATAGTAGGAGACTCAGATTCAATCTCTACACTTTCTAACTGTATTAACACACCAACTAAATTAATTGGAAAGAAGATGCTTAAAGCTAACTATACTTTGGCTTAGCAGTTATCTGTGTCATTTCTGTTGGAAGGAGGAAATAGATTTTCCAGCATTATATTTAATTTCATTAGCTACTGTTGATTTGGGGGGATCTACTTATAAATGAAGATAAACATTCTCCCAGTGATAAGGCAGTGTTTATAAACTGGGTTTAGGACGAAAGAAAACCTTAAACCAATGTGTTTTTATTGTGAGGTTAATGGTGCTTTACTAATCCCTTTTTTGGGGGAAGCAAGGCTCAGGCATTCGGGGATTTGGGTGACTTTCAGATATTTGCCTTCTTAAGCATGATTATAAGAGGAAGTCCTTTCCCTAGTTCAGGAATGTTAAGAAGTGATAGCCTTCTACTCTCTCCCTGGAAAAGAAACTTTTGGTTGGCGGGGGGGAACCCAACAGTTAATTTTGTGCCTTTAATAGTCGAACATTTTATGCAGGGATCTTCTTTTGCCTTTTTTATCTCCTTGCCATTGAAATGGGACTTTTCTATACCTAAGTGAAAGGAAAAATAATCTACCTCAGTATGGTAGAAATTGTAGACATCAGTGTATGTTTCTTTTTTTTCCTTAGAAAAGAGATGAAGATTTAAATAAAATATGTTATACAGTGTATTTAAGGCTATAGAGGAATATAAGCAATGATGTAAAACATATTGGGAGAAAAGAATGAAGTTAAGGATTTCATTTAACTGTCACTCAAAATCAAAGACTATAGAAGAAAAAAAAGAAGTTAAAAAAAATCAAATGAATTTTTGGGCATTGCATTCCCCAAATCTATTGCATAGAACCACTTGAAAGGTTTAGGGGCAAAGATGCCACTTTGAAGGCTAAGGTACACCTGACCCGAGACATATTTCAATTGCCTTATGTGCATATGAAAAACTGGACAATGAACAGGAAATATTAAAAAATTAAAGTTTTTAAATTATAGTGTTAAGAAAGAATATTGCATATATCATGACCTACTAGAAGAACAAATACATTTATCTTAGAGAAGGTGTGGCCAGAATACGTTTTAGAAGTAAGGATGGTGAGACTTCCTCTCTTATACCTCTGAATATGCTATCAGGAGGGACTAGTCCCAGGAAAAGGATGTTATGGTTAGTCAAGTAGATGGTCAGTGAAAGAGAGGAAGATTATCATTGAGATAAATTGATGCGGTGGCTGCGGAGATTCACTTAGACACAGCAATGATTTTAAGGATGACACAGGACCAGACAATGTTTTGTTCTTCTGTACATAACGTCATTATAATTTGGAACTAACTCACTGACACCTAATGATAACAATAACACATGCATCATATAGTCCAGCTTAAGAAACATGCTGTGGGAAATACAGCTGAAGCTCATATGTGTGACTCACTATATTTCCTGCCTTACTACATCCTCGTTCATCTTATTCCTTCCAGAGAGTAATCTTTAAGCTTTCCTATATATGGTTGTGCCCTTAAACAACAACAATAGTGGTTTTATTATGTTTCTAAACCAGTTCAAAGCCAGAGTCATTGAGATTACTTCAATTTATGGTGACTCTATGTATATTAAAATAAGACTTTGCTTCATGGGGTTTTCTTTTTAAAAATTATTATTTAATTATGATTATATCTAATTGTGATTTTAATGAAAGTTTACAGAAAGGTTAGTTTTCCATTCATTCATTGTTGCACGCTTTCCTCCATTCCCACCCAGTGTACTTTGCAATGCACCACCTCTTCCAGACAGTCGTCATATGTATAATGCCTACTCATACATTTCTTTCAGTTTGTCCTCTCATCTGTTCCAAAGCAGCTTTCATTATCTATCCACTCTTTCCTGTTCGTCCCCCATGTCAGTCCTATTTTGTAACAGTCGTGTTATGTAGTATTTGTCCTTTTGTGATTGAGCTATTTCACTCAGCATAAAGTCTTCCAGGTTCACCAACGTTGTGTAATGTTTTACAAGTTTGTTGTTTTTCAATGCTGTGTAATATTCCATTATGCCAATGTACCATAGATTTTTGTTATCCATTCATTTGTTGACGGAAAGGAGGGTTGCTTCCATCCCTTTGCTAATGTAAATGATGTAGTAATAAATACTTCTTAGGGTTTTCAGTAGATAATCTTCCAGAAGTTATCACCAGGTCTTTTTTCCAAGGTATTTCTATGTTGTCTCAAACTGACAATATTTCTATTTGCCCCTCCAAGGGGCACCTTATAGTTTTAGATGATGTAAATAAAATCTTGTTTCATGTGTTCTTAAAAGTATCTTTTTCTAAAAAACAACTTTATTCATGTGGCTTGTTATATCTTGTTTGCAGTATGTTGTATAGATATACTACCACTTACCTCTTTAAGGAAATCCTTTTTTTCTCCTGAAAAGACATACAAACACATAGAATTTCTGGATGGCCAAACTTACAGCAAATGTAACAACCCTACTGAAAAATGAAAAGAATAATATTCTCACAAAGAAAGTACAATGATTATTATTCAATATGGATTGAGGCTCAATGTCAAGAAGACAAAAATTCTCACCACTGGACCAATCAGTAGCATCAGGATGGATGGTGAAGAGATTGAGATTGTTCACAGCTTCAGTTTGCTCAGATCCAGGGTCAACACTCTTGGCACCAATAGCCAGGAAATAAAAAAACGTATTGCGATGGGAAAGTCTGCGGTTAGGGGCTTCTCTAAAGTACTCAAGAGCAACGGTGTCTCTCTGGAGGCTAAGGTGCGCCTGGTACAGGCCATGGTTTTTGCAATCACTTGTTATGCATCAGAGAGTTGGACAATGACTAGGGAGGATAGAAGGAGAATTGACACCTTTGAGTTGTGGTGCTGGAGAAGGGTATTGACTGTACCATGGACTGCCAAGAAAACAAATAGATTCATCCTAGAGAGGGTTAAACCAGGCTGCTTCTTGAAGGCAAGGATTCTGGGGCTTCGCCTGACGTACTTTGGACATGTTGTAAGGAGAGACAGGTCTTTAGAGAGGGACATCATGCTGGGCAGAGTGGAGGGACAGCGCAGGAGGGGAAGACCCTCTGTGAGGTGGATTGATTCAGTGACTGAGGTAATCGGGATAGGTGTGTCAGAGGCAATGAGATTGGCACTGGATAGAGTATGGTTTAGGGCTGTTATACATAGGGTCGCTATGAGTCACAAACGACTCGATGGCACATAACAACAGCAACAACAACAGGTCCCATTTCTACTTTAATTGTATTCTGCTAAAGATTCTCACCACTTGGCCAATTGGCAGCATCAGCATGGAGGATGAAGAGATTGAGATTGTTCACAGCTTCATTTTGCTTGGCTCCACAGTCAACACTTTCGGCACCAGTAGCCAGGAAGTTAAAAGACGTATTGCGATGGGAAAGTCTGCTGTTAGGGACCTCTTCAAAATACTGAAGAGTAATGGTTTTTCTCTGGAGACTAAGGTGCACCTGATACAGGCTATGGCCTTTGCTATCACTTGTATGCATCAGAGAGTTGGACAGTGACTAAGGAGGATAGAAGGAGAATTGATGCCTTTGAGCTGTGGTGCTGGAGAAGAGTATTGAGGGTACCGTGGACTGCTAGGAAAACAAACAGATTTTTCCTGGAAAGGGTTAAACCGGGAGGCTCCTTGGAGGCAAAGATTCTGAGCTTGTGTCTAACATACTTTGGACATGTTGTGAGGAGAGACCAGTCCTTGGAGAAGGACATCATTCTCGGGAGGGTGGAGGGACAGCACAGGAGGGGAAGACCCTCTATGAGGTGGATTGTTTCTGTGACTGGGGTAATTGGGATGGGTGTGTCAGAAGCAATGTGATTGGCACAGGACATAGCAGAGTTTAGGGTTGTTGTACATAGGGTCGCTGTTAATCGCAAGTGACTCGATGACACATAACAACAAAAACAACAACAACAACAACATACAACATGTCTCTGGAAGCTCTATGAACTTTGATAAATGACAATAGTGATAGAAAGTCTTCAGGCCTTTTGTTCATAAGTTGCTATGAGCCGTGCTCAACTAGATGGCAATCAATAACAACACATACTTTATTTTAGGGGAGCTCTCGTGGCCTAGTGGTATGAAGTTGCACTATAATTTCAAAGGCACATGGTTAAAATTCACTGTTCTGAGCAGCCATTAACTGCCTCTAAAAACTCACTGGAGGGTCAGTTATAGTTGGGTTCTGACGCAACGGCACACTATAATAATATTTATTTTAGGAAGCTGGTGGCCTAATCAACAAGGTTGTACTATTAACCCATAGGCACAAGGTTTGACTGTGCCAGCTGTGCCATGGAAGAAAAGCAGGTAGTTTCTTCCCACGTACTTTACAGCCTCTGAAAATCTGCTGGAGGGCCAGCTCTGAGTTGTTCCAACTCAATGGCCCATACGAATCACAACAGTGTACTTTCTTTTACAGATATGCTGATCTCTGTAAGTGGCAGTGATAAAGTTTATCCATTCTACATTTCACGTGGATAATTTTTAAACGCTAAAATAAGGAACAGAGGCCTGTTTTGGTCTAGTATTCCTCATGGGCCCAAATATTATGGTCCTTAGTATGTCCTTGGCACAGTGTGTCCTTCATGTTGGAGGCAGCATTGCCAGGTGGAGACAGTTTGGTCAGAGGACTCTGCTTTGGGAAGTGGGCTTTATATCCTTTCCTCCATGTGCTGAGAAAGCTGCTACTGACAAGCACAGGGGTATTTCCCTCCTTTGTTTCAAACCTTACACAATGGCAGAATGCAAGAAGTTTCTATGATAGGGAGGTTTTCTCCCGACTTTGAAGAATGAATTAACAAGTGCATTCGTCAAGGTCACAGCTTGCTAGCTCCGTGGCCTGGCTTCTATTTTCCAGGACCTCTATCTCTTGCTCTTCTTACAAGTGTTAGTAATTTTCTTATCTCTTCTGTTGTGGCCTAAGTCCAGCAATTTTGATCTATTGAAAAGTGTTTATTAAATCCTGCTGAGTCTTTCTTTGAAAGGCCTCCCATCCATTTCCCTTCCTTTCCATTACAGCCTCCTACTCTGGGTCATCACTTCACACATGGATGGCTGATAGAGTTCATAGCTGAACTAGGTATTGCCTTCCTCTCTTTTCCAAGTCATCCTCCACGCCAAGGCCATTCATCTTGCTCAGGCACTGATTCTCCATCATTCATCACTCCCCAAACCTTCAAGATCTCTGCTTTCTAGAGAATCAAATGTTAACATATTTTCTGGGCTTAAGAAGTCTATAGTTTGCTTATTTTGTTAAACTTGTTGTTATTTTCATGTTACACATTTATAGCTCTTGTTTGACTAATCTTTCTCAGTTTCATCAATATTTCATTTCATGCCACACTTCATTGATACTGTTTTTCTCTTCTGGAAAATAATCTATCTGTTCAAAACATTCATTCAATATACATATAATGAAGATTCTCCTACATGTCAAATTCTAGTATTGTATGATCAATATAGTGTTACTTGATTTTTTTACTTGATTACTTTCTCTCTTCTTGCATAGCCTTAAAAACTTGAGTTCTATCTATCCATCTTTCTGTCTATAATCTATCATCTATTATCTATCTATCTATCTATCTATCTATCTATCATCTGTCTATCTATTCATCTAATGCTCAAGGAGAAAAGGCTGAAACAAGAATCTTTCTCCTAAAGTGGCACCCACATAAGCAGTAAAATATAAAATAGACAATTTTAGCCTCTACGAAAAATATTTATGTGAGGGAAGTTGTAAAAATCAAATGAAATGAAATGCAATTAATGGAACAATTATGTAGCAGGAAATTACATATAATCTTTTGTTCAGTCTTGTTTCAAAAATGTGTTATTTATTTATTTGTCGCAATAAACACTATTTGAGGGCAGGGTTTAAGGCTTCTTTGAGTTACCCGTGTTCTTAAGCAATGCTAGACATATACTTGACCAGTAATCACTTTTCTATTGCCTTTGACCTCCACAACATGAAATATTCCCTTGCCTGTATCCCCAAACAATCCTGTAGGAAAGATAAAGTCAGGATACAATTACTTTACTACTCTTATCCTCAATTACATATCCTAGAGAAGCAGAAGTCTCAATAAACATAAGAAAGGTGTTACACAATAAAAGCAGAAAAAGTTGAAGGAGCTCCGTCAACATCCATTTTCCTTCCTAGCAACTCATCCTTCATTAATTAGCAAAGAACTACAATAGTTTCCCCAGAAATATTTGTCACACATTCATATCTCTTAGTATGTTCCCATTCTTACGTATGTATCCATTGTCTTGGTCATACTTCCAGAATCATCATGAAACTTCTTACCACAAATCCTAGTGACCCTTCAAGATTATAAACCAGGAAAATTAGTAAGTATTCCTCAGGTCACTGAAGAGGAATCTAAAGTTATTTGGATTGGGTTTTAATTTGGAGCTGGATTTCCATGCAATTCACTGTGCTACTGGTTCAAACCACTGTTCTAAGCAAAGGCATGTAGCTCACGGTTTTGTTTGTCTCAGTAACTTTACTCTCTGTGGCTAGAGTTAATTTTGAACAAAATCATAACTTGGATGGTTCTTGGCTTTAATCTGGGTTGTGCTGTCTTACAAGGCAGCATCTTCATGTCTTATATGTCTTTCTCCTTTCTAGAGAACTGTATGTCATAACTTTAAAATTTAGAACATTGGGTCTGGCTAAACAGTGACTCCTGACCCTTCAGAAAAGCTGATGAAAGTATTTTTTTATTTGAAGGGAAGCAAGTCATAAACGCCAAGGAAGCCAGTGATTTATGGTGTACATTTTTATTTGCAAACTATTAACAAACAGGAAATCTAGTGATGCTGCAACATCAGCTGTGGCCACAAGCCACCCAGAGTAATTATGTCACAGTGTAGCATAAGAATTAGCCTAATAGTTCTTTCAAATAAATAAAGATGAAGCAACGGAAATGACTCTGTGGGTGTTTCAGATAACTTAGAGGAAGCGAGTTATATTCTTGTTCACTTTGAAAAAAATATCCTTTTAGGAATTGGATTTGGTGAGTTCATGCTAGTAAGGGAAAATAGAAAATGTTCTGTACATTATTGTGGATTTTAAAAAAGAGGCAGGTTGTAGTTCTGTTTCCTCTTCATAACTTTCCCCTCCTCATAGCTATTGTTTTCATTTATATTTGGCCTGAAGGAGCTCTGGTGGCTTCATTTGTAGAAGTTGAACTGTTAACCCAACAAGTCATACCCCTCTGGTATTTTGAATCCACCAGCAGCTCCAAAGGAGAAAGATAAGGAATCTCTTCCCAGTCTCAGAAACTCATTGGAGCATTAGCTTTCAGTTGGTTCTGACTGAAAGGCAATGGGATGACCTGGGAGGAAAGATTTTTATAAAGTCCATTTTATGGAAAAGAAATTTGAGACTTATGCTATGAGAACAACTTCACCTCAACCCATCAGCTAGAGAATCATAAGTAGCAATTAATTTCAAAGGCTAGACTTTGGTTCATTTGGAGGACCAGAACATCCATGAAAAACAGAAGTGTGACACCATTGAGGGTACATTCCTATGATCTAGACCAGTTTCTTCTCATGGAAAGCCTTGATTCATTAGAATATGTAGGTGCCCATGGCCAAAATATAGTCATTCTTCAAGGAGGAAAATTATTCTCTCTGTTTGCATTTAGATCTGCAAGAGATGTGTCAAGGCTCTCATTTTCCCAGGAAGCTCTATTTGATACCCAAGCATGGCAAAGGTTTTGAGTCTTACCATTCCTATTCAGTGCAAGATTTTTCTATAGACAGTCTTTGTGTTTGAGATCCCATTTGGCTGCTTAAGGGATTCTCAGAACTGTGTCACACTCAGGATCTCCCTTGACTGAATGGTCCTTCCTTCCCATCTCTATTCATAGAGATCAGAAGAGTATCCTTGTTTGATGGCTGTCTTTGCTTACTCCAATTATCACTGTCTTTCTCTTTCACAGGTTCATGTCCTGACAATCTCTTGCACTTTAAAATTGTTGGTGTCTCCTTTGTGGCAATTGTTGTTGTTAAGTGTTGTTGAGTTGGAATCAATTCGTAAGTGACCCTCGAGGGGATTTTCAGAGACTAAATCCTAGAGGCAAGGGATAGAGCAGGGTTTAGGGCGGTTGTACATGTTATGTGGCACATAAGAACAGCAACAATAAATCCTAGGGGAGGAGACCTTCTCTCATTCTCTTGCAAAGTAGCTGGTCAATTTGAATGCTGTGCCTTTGGGTTGCAGTACAACTGCTTACCACCAGGCTGCCTGTTTATAGTAGCTATTCCTCTGGGTAGCAGGGCCACAACTGAACTCAAGGTATGACCTTGTGATTCCCAGCCTCACCAGACATGTACACATAGCCAATTTACTTTGTTTTACTTCCATCATCACTCCTCATGTGAATATGATTGTGATCTAAGACTGTGAAACAAAACATTTTTCAATTTCATGGCCCAGTAAAGTAAACAAGCAAAATATTGAGGGATTGATATAGTGTTTCAGTATTTTTTTTATTTTATTTTACTGAGTAATAACATTAAAAAGAAATCAACTGTGCATACTGCCACGATTGTTTCATAAAAGATAATATTTTTTTAACAACAAAAAAGAAAAAGTTGGGTTTTGCTCAAGGTTGAATATTTGGAAAAGAGCTGTGCTGTCAACCTGAAGGCATGTGGTTAGAATGCACCAGCTGCTCTGTGGGAGAGAGTGGGGTAGCCTCCTCCGGAGGGGCTGCCTGTCTCTGTAAACCTGCTGAAGGGCGGGCTGGGCGTTGGTTCCAGTTAAATGGCATACAACAACAACAACAACAATAACACACTGACCTACTTGTATAGCAAAAATAATACTATAAACAAGCTTCAGCTTGAAGTTCCTTCCATGCAGGATTAACTACTATAGAATTACCTTCTTTGTTTATGTAATTAGATACCAGACAAAATATGTGAAATAATAAATTTATACATTGTGAGGATGTGTTACAGAGTTCACTCAGGACATGATAATTCCTGGGAGAAAAGGAATAGATGAGGTAGGCCTTAGGAAAATAAACCCTGATGGTGTAATGATTAAATGCTCAGCTTCTAACCAAGAGGTTAGTTGTTCAGATCCACCAGTGACTTTACTGGAAAAAAAAACACCAACAAACAAAAAACCTAGAGATCTGGTCACAAAAAAGATCAAATCAGAACTGGCCTGTAGCTGACCCTCCAGCGGGTTTTCAGAAGCAGTAAATCACACAGGAAGAGATTGTTCTTTTTTCTCCTGCAGAGTGGCTGGTGAGTTTGATCAGAGGATATCAAGAACATTATTCACGAAGAATGGAAAATGTCATTACAAAGGCAGAGGAGAAAGAAAAGACCAAAATGGATGTCAGAAGAGACTCTGAATATTGCACTATGATGCTGAGAAGCCAAAGCTAAGGGAAGAAATTAGTGATCTGAACTGAAGATTTCAAAAGGCAACACAGGAAGAAAAGTAAAGCATTAGAATGAAATGTGCAAGGAACTGGAGTCAGAAAATCAAAAGAGACAAACTTCCTTGGCATTTCTTAAGCTGAAAAAACTGAAGTACAAATTTGAGCCTTGAGTTGCCATCCTTAAGGATAATGAATGCAGAACGTTGTATGACTCAGGAAGCATCATACACAGAGGCACTGTACCAAAAAGAATTGGCTGCCACAGATGACTTCTGTGAAACAACATGTGATCAAGAGTCTTTGTGATGAAGTAGGAAGTTTAAGCTGAATTGACAAAAAACAAGGCTCCAGGAACCGATGGATTACCAACTGACATATTTCAGCAAACAGATGCTGCTCTGGACATGCTCACCATATTATGCCAAGAATTCTGGAGGAAAACTACATAGCCAACTGACTGGAAGAGAACTGTATTTATTCCCATTCAAAAAAAAAGGTGACTAACAGAGTTTGGAAATTATCGAACGATATCACTAATAACACATGCAAGCAAGATCCTGCTGAAAATTATCCAGAAACAACTGGAAGAGTACTTCAGCAGAGAACTGCCAGATGTGCAGGTTAGGTTTAGAAGAGGCATGGCATTAGGGACATCATAGCCAATGTTAGACAGATCTAGGATGAAAATAGAGAGTACTAAAGGAATGTCTGTCTGTGTTTCATTGACTATGCAAAGTCATTTGACTGTGTGGATCACAACAAGCTGTGGCTAACTCTGAGAAGAATGGGAATCCCAGAACACTTAATTGTGCTCATGTGAAGCCTATACTTGGACCTGGAAGCAGCAGTCAGAACAAAGCAGGGAAACACTGCATGATTCAGATTCAGGAAAGTTGTGGGTTACGGATGCATCCTATCTCCATATTTTTTCAATCAACAAGCAGAACAAATCATTTGGGATGCTGGACTTTATGAGGAGGAATGTGACATCAGAATTGCAGGAAGACTCATCAACCTGAGTTACACAGATGACACAACCTTACCTACAGAAACTGAAGAGGACATGAGATGTTTGCTGCAGAAGGTCAAGGACTGTAGTCTTCAATATGTATTGAAGCTTAATATCAAGAAAACAAAGATTGTCACCATTAGGCCAATCGGCAGCTTCATGATGGATGGAGAAGAGATTGAGATTATTAATAACTTCAGCTTGCTTGGTTCCACCATCAAAATTCTTGGTATCAGCAGTCAGGAAATCAAAAGATGAATTGCACTTGGAAAAACTGTTATCAGGGACCTATCTAGAGTACTGAAAAGCAATGATGTCAGTCTGGAGACTAAGTTGCACCTGATCCAGGCTGTGATCTTTGCAATTATGTGTTATGCACTGGGGAGTTGGACAACTAAGGATGATAGAAGAAGGATGCCTTTGAGTTGTGGTGCTGGAAAAGAGTGTTGAACATATTGTGGACTGCCAGGAGAACAAATATGTCTGTCCTGGAGAAGGAGAAACCAGGCTGCTCTCTGTAAGCAAGGATTTTGAAGCTCTTTCTCACATATTTTGGCATGTGGCCTGGAAGGGATCAGTCTTTGGAGAGAGACATCATGCTGGGAAGGGTTGAGGGACAGCACAGGAGAGGAAGATCCTGGGTTAGATGGATTGACTCAGTGACTGAAGAAATGGGATTAGGTCTGTCAGAGATAATGAGATTGGTTCAGGATAGGGCGAAGTTCAGAGCTAATGAATTTAGGGTCACTATGAGTTGCAGGCAACTCGATGGCACATAACACCTTTATGTGGTAGAGCAATTCCTTACTAAGTCTTCAGAGCTAGGAAATCATATGGGACATTTCTACTTTGTCATTTAGGACTGTTATGAATTCAAATCTACTTGATCAAGCCCAACCACAAACACTATGATAGCCCTACTTTACTGCCTGAAGGAAGTTCCCAGGCTGAAGAGCATGGACAACAAAATCAAATTAAGCCTGATAGTTTACTAAATTGAAGTGAGAAAAGTCAACTCTTAAGGAGGCCAAAGTGATTTGAGATAGATTACTAAAGAGGGTGGTAGTACATCCAGAAGTCTCTGGAGAGTTGTAGAAAGGTCTTCTTGAGTCTGTGGTAAAGCACTGATCTGCATATCTTGGATAGAGACTACCCAAGACCAAGGAAAGAACCATTGTAAAGCAATAGGGAAAAAAAAATTCTGAGAACTCAACAAGGGCATGTTTGGCTAGATATGATGGTTCCAACAGTTAGACTTGAAGAGAATTGATAATAAAGAGGCCATGAGGAGAGTTGTTACAGAGTCACATTGTGGGACAAAATGACTCTGAGAATAATGCATAACATACAGGAGAAAGGTGTTGTTGTTAGATGCTATAGAGTCAGTTCCAACTCATAACAACTCTACATATAACAGAACAAAGTACCAGCAGGTCCTGCACCGTCCTCACAATTACACTTGCACTTAAGCCCATTGCCGTGGCCACTCTGTCAGTCCATCTCATTGATGGTCTTCCTGCTTTTCATGACCTAGCATGATGCCTGTCTCCTGAAAACATGTCAAAATTCTCACCTTGCTTGTTTATAAAGGAACATTCTGCCTGTACCTCTTCAAACATACATTTCTTTGTTCTTTGGGCAGTCCATAATATAGCCAGTACTCTTTGCCAGTACCATAATTCTAAGCTATCAGTTTTTCAGTGGTGGATCAATCGGAAGCATCAGGATGGATGGTGAAGAGATTGAGATTGTTCACAGCTTCAGTTTGCTCGGTTCCACGGTCAACACTCTTGGCACCAGTAGCCAGGAAATAAAAAACGTATTGCGATGGAAAAGTCTGCGGTTAGG
>NW_006399890.1:5879750-5930769 GCF_000299155.1 Elephantulus edwardii | reverse complement strand
GGACAGCGCAGGAGGGGAAGACCCTCTACGAGGTGGATTGATTCAGTGACTGGGGTAATCGGGATGGGTGTGTCAGAGGCAATGAGATGGACACTGGATAGAGCAGGGTTTAGGGCTGTTGTACATAGGGTCACTATGAGTCGCAAATGACTCAATGGCACATAACAACAACAACAACATCAGTTTTTCTCTCTCATTTGATGGCTCATCCTTCATTATCTCATAAAACCAATTTGTTCTTAACAATTTGGTCTTTAGAGCCCAATCATGTTGATCATTGAGGAGAGGGTAGAGTCAGCTTTTTACTCTTAATGTGTAAAATCACAAGCCCTGCCAGCTTCTTTTACTTTTTTTCCTTGAGGACCTGGAAACCCTGCAATGATGTGTAAGTCAAGAATGACTTCTTCAGGGAGAGTTAACAATGTTTCTCCCTTGGTGTCCTTTTATATGTGTGATAACCCAACAAGGAGAAATAAGCTTTACATCACTGAGAGAGCATCATAATACGGGGTTGTTATTGTGTACTGTTGAGTTGGAACCACACCATAGATGACCCTCTTGTGGCTTTTCTGAGGCAGTTTATTGCACAGGAGAAGATTGTCTGTCTCTCTCCTGAGGAACAGCTGATGGATGTGAACCATGGACCTTTAGGAGTGCAGCATAATTCCTTACCTCTAGGCCACCAGAGGTAGTACTCCAGAAATAACACTTGGTAAACAATAGCGCATGACTATTATTTCCAGAGTAAAGAAAACTTTTAATTCCAAAGGATTTGGAAAGAGCCATCCTAGACCTGAGTCTTAGTTCTGATAATGCATAGACTTATTCCTTTAGGATAGTAATTTAACTTCTCTCAGCCTCAACTTGCACATCTCTAAAATAGAACTACATTTATAGCATCAGCGTAAATATTAGAGATAACAAGACATATACCTGAGTACAGTGTTTGGCACGTGGTTGAGACTAAATAAAAAAGCACTATTTCTCTGTGATCCCTTATCTGCATTCACTGACTGATAGGTTCTATCTATAGGGTGATAAGGAACCAGGTAAAAGGAAGCTGAACTCTAATGAGAGAAAGAAGTACAGGGCCAGCTACAAAAGTGTAAACATAGTAGTACAACTCATATTGTCTGTCAGGTTGAGAAACTAAGCAATTTGGGGGAATCAGAAGCAGTTATACCTGGGCTAACACAGAGTGTCCTAATATGGGATATCCAATGCTTATTATTCTTTGTTTCATTTCTATTTCACATTTTCAATTTATTTTTTCATGTTTACATGATGACCTTCTATAGCAGTTCATGGAAAAACAAATGAATGCAAACCATCCATATTTCCACTGTATACCATGAATATCTTTATTTCTGCATAAAAGCCTTTGTTCACATGTTGTTGTTGTTATGCGCCGTCAAGTCCCTTGCAACTCATAGCGACCCTACATACAACAGCCCTAAACTCCGCTCTGTCCTGTGCCAATCTCACTGTCTCTGACACTCCCATCCTGATTATCCCAGTCACTGAATCAATCCACCTCATAGAGGGCCTTCCTCTCCTGCACTGTCCCTCCACCCTCCCAAGCATGATGTCCCTCTCTAAAGACTGGTCTCTCCTCACAACATGTCCAAAGTATGTTAGACAGAGCCTCAGAATCCTTGCCTCCAAGGAGCCACCCAGTTTAACCCTTTCCAGGACAAATCTGTTTGTTTTCCTAGCAGTCCATGATATTCTCAATACTCTTCTCCAGCACTACAGCTCAAAGGCATCAATTCTCCTTCTATCCTCCTTGGTCATTGTCCAACTCTCTGATGCATAACAAGTGATTGCAAAGATCATGGCCTGTATCAGATGCACCTTAGTCTCCAGAGAGACACCATTGCTCTTCAGTACTTTGGAGAGGTCCCTAACAGCAGACTTTCCCATGGCAATGTGCCTTTCAATTTCCTGGCTGCTGGTGCCAAGACTGTTGACTATGGAGCCAAGCAAACTAAAGCTGTGTACAATCTCAATTTCTTCACCATCCATCCTGATGCTGCCAATTGGTCCAGTGGTGAGAATCTTTGTCTTCTTGACGTTGAGCCTCAATCCATATTGTAGGCTGCAGTCCTTGACACTCTGCAGCAGGCGCTTCGGGTCCTCTTCAGTTTCAGCAAGCAGGGTTGTGTCTTCCGCATAACGCAGATTGTTGATAAATCATCCACCAATCTTGACCCCACATTTCTCCTCATAGAGCCCAGCCTCCCGGATAATCTGTTCTGCATATAGGTTGAAAAGGTATGGAGATAGGATGCATCCCTGGCGTACGCCCTTCCCAATTTTGAACCATGCAGTGTTCCCTTGCTCTGTTCTGACGACTGCTTCCTGGTCCAAGTATAAGTTTTGCATTAGAACGATCAAGTGTTCTGGGATTCCCATTCTTCTCAGAGTCAGCCATAGTTTGTTATGGTCTACACAGTCAAATGCCTTTGCACAGTCAATGAAACACAGATAGACATTCCTGTGGTATTCCCTGCTTTCAGCCAAGATCCATCTAACATCAGCTACAATATCTCTAGTACCACAATCCCTTCTAAACCCAGCCTGGACTTCTGGTAGTTCTCTGTTGATGTGCTGTTCCAGTCGTTTTTGGATAATCTTCAGTAAAGTCTTGCTTGCATGTGAAATCAGTGAGATTGTTCTGTAGTTTCCACATTCTGTTGGGCCACCTTTCTTTGGGATAGGAACAAATATCAATCTCTTCCAGTCAGTTGGCCAAGTGGTTGTTCTCCAGATTTCTTGGCACAACTTGGTGAGCATGTCCATGGCAGCATCTGTTAACTGAAATATGTCAGTTGGTATACCAACTATTCCTGGAGCCTTATTTTTTGCCATTTCCTTCAAAGCAGCCTGAACTTCTTCTTTCATCACCATAGGCTCTTGCTCATATGTTGTTTCTTGAAATTCTTCTGTGTCTTCCAATTCCTTTCGATACAGTGACTCAGTATATTCTTTCCATCTTCTTTTAATACTTCCTGGATCATTTAACATTCTGCCGAAAGCATCCTTGATTATAGCAACTCGAGGTTTGAATTTGTTCTTCAGTTCCTTGAGCTTAAGAAATGCTGAGTGAGTTCGGCCCTTTTGATTTTCTGACTCCAACTCCTTGCACATTTCATTGTAATATTTTGCTTTGTCATCCCGTGCTGCCTTTTGAAATCTTCTGTTCAACTTTTTTAGTATCTTGAATTCTCCCCTGTGCTTTGGCTTCTCTGCACTCCAGTGCAATTTTCAGAGTATCTTCTGACATCCATTTTGGTCTTTTCTTCCTCTTCTGTCTTTGCAATGATCGTTTGCACATACACATGTAATTTCCATATAGTTGTGATTATTGATAGATGGCCACTGGATCATCTAGATATTTATTTAACCTAGTTACTATCTATGTCTTAGTGAAAATAAAGGCTTTCATTGTACAAGTGTTTCTACACAAAAAGTATTTAATTTACTTATATATTAGATGCCAGATATAAAGTAAAAAAAAAAAAAGAGTAGAGAGTTAATACTTAGGAGGCACTCAAAGAGTGCATAGTCCCTCTGCAAGGCGCTGCATACTTTTTCATTCTCTTCACAACAGTCTGAAGAGGTAGGTGTCATTAGCTCCATCTTACAGAGAAACAAACTGCAATGTAAAAATGACTCTGTTATCAGGTTAACCAAAGATCAGCCTTTCACACGCTTGGATATTTCTGGCAATGTGCCCAATCAGGTTTTCTTATAAAGAAATCAGAATACCAGAATAAATGGTTTTTTTTAACTTTTGTTTCATGGGAGATTAAAAAGCAAATAGATAAATATTTATGTTGAAAGAAAGATAGAGATTTATGATTATACAGCTATTTATATAGATATCTATTTCTTTATCTTAACTTATGGAAAGTTCTGTGAGATAATTTTAAGAGTTTCTTTCACATAGGATGTTTCAGAGTTCTTATTACACCAATGTTTACTGTGAGCTTTATATGTTTTAAATCAAGACTATTGTAGTATTCATTCCATCAGACATAATCTGGGAAATTCTGACCCATAACATTATTTATAAATTATTCAGTAGACTCACTTGTTAATTTTAATAATTTCCAGAGTGAATTCTATGACTGTGTCCATAAAAAATTCCCAGTCTCATCTAATTATTTATTCTTTCAAATGAATAATATACCTTGGGATTAAGCCATAAAATGATGTGGAATCATGGAATGGTAGGCCTGGAAGAGATCACAAAAACTCAAACAAGCCACCTTCCAGGCTTCAGAGAGGACCACACCTAAACCATCATCGACAGATGGGTATCTAGCTTGTAAAAGACTTCCCGGGAAGAAAATTCCATAACCTCCCTGTAACATATTCCAGATGCCCTGCTCTTCTAAGAAAATGATAAATTCCTTGAAAGTTCTTTGTCTATTGCATACGCATTGACTGCTTTGTCACCACAGCAGTATATATGTAGGTGTTTAGATTACAAAACAAAGGGGTCGTAAAGTAATATAAAGATTATGTATACATGTATCAGGAATTAAAAATATCATCCAAGAACCACTGGACTCATTCTTCCATTTATTCTGCAGTTTCAGTTAATCAACTTATCCTATAACAAATGTCTAGGAAAGAGTACTTTTTGATTCTGTCCCTTCTTTTGTTTTCCTTTTCTTTCATTGTTGAAGTTCTTGTCCTCAGTAGCTTGAAGCTCTGAAATATTTCTTGACCCACATTCCTGTTTCCAAATTCTCTTCTTTCTAATTTGCCACCCTACTGCCAAGATATTGTAACATGCTGTTGGTATGTTTAGTATTTGTGATGATTTTCCGTTGTTGACAGTAAGTGAACTCCATTGAGGGAGTTATTTAGTTATTTATTTATTGAGTTATTTGGTCCCTTTAACTTGGCCCCTGTTTCTTCTCTGTCTCATATCCAGTTTTTCTTCACCACATATTTGATACATGTTATTGTTAGATGACTCAGAATGAGCTCCAACCCATAGCTACGCTGTGTACAACAGATCTAAACCTTGTAGGATCGTGTGCCATCCTCAGAATTTCCACCATACTTCAGCCCATTGTCATAGTCACCATGTCAATCTCTCTTTTAAGCTGACTTCTGCTTTTCCAAGCATGATGCCTTACTTCAGGGACTCCCCACTATTGATAACATAAATAAAGCATGTGAGATGGTCTTACCAACCTCCCTTGTAAGGAGTTGTGACTATGTGACAACACTTCTTCCAAGACACATATGTTTGTTCTTTTGACGATCCATAGTATATTCTTATTCAATATTATAAAGAAATAAACTTTCCTTCAGTCTTATTTATTTGTCCTATTTTCACTCACATTTATTGTTGTTGTTGTCGTTATGTGCCACTGGATTGCCTGTGACTCATAGAGACCCTATGTACAATAGCTCTGAACCCTCACCGATTCTGAGCCAGTGTCACTGACTCTGACACATCTAATCCCATTGTCCCAATTATCACGTGAGTCCATTTCATCCAGGGTTTACCTCTCCTGTGTTGTCCTTCCTTCCAAGTATGATGTCCTTCTCCAAGGACTGGTCCCTCCTGGCCACATGCCCAAAGGATGTGAAACTGAGCTTCAAAATCCTAGCCTCCAAGGAGAAATTTGGTTTTACTTTCTCCAAGAGACAGCTATTTTTTTTTTTCTTTTGGCAGTCCATGGTATCTTCAGTATTCTTTCTTCAGCACCACAACTGAAAAGTATCAGTTCTTATTCTGTCATCTTTACTCATTATCCAGCTCTCTGATGCATAGCAAGTAATTGTGAAGACTGTGGCCTGGATCAGGTGCAACCTGGTCGCTAGACTGACATCATTGCTCTTTAACACTTTGGAGAGTTCCCTGGCAGCAGATTTCCCCAATGCAATTCTTCCTTTGATTTCCAGTCTGCTGGTACCAAGAGTTTTAATTGTGGAATCATGCAAGCTGTAATTGTTAACAACCTCAATCTCTTCTCCATCTATCGTGGTGCGGCCAATTGGCCCAGTCGTGAGAATTTTTGTCTTTTTTATGTTCAGCTTTAATCCACATTGAAGACTACTGTCCTTGACCTTATGAAGCAAACATTTCAGGTCCTCCTCATTTTCCTCCAGCAGGGTGGTATCATCTACATAATGCAGGTTGTTGATAAGTCTTCCTCCAATCCTGATGCCACATTCCTCCTCATAAAGTCCAGCCTCCCAAATGATCTGTTCTGCATATAGATTGAAAAGGTATGGAGACAGGATGCAACTCTGATGCACTCCCTTCCTAATTTTGAACCATGCAATATTTCCTTGCTCTGCTCTGACTACTGCTTCCTGGTCCAAGTATAGATTTTGCATGAACACAATCAAGTATTCTGGGATTTCCCTTCTAATTTTGAACCATGCAGTGTTTCCTCACTCTATTCTGACAACTGCCTCATGGTCAAAATAGAGGTTTTACATGAGCACAATTGAGTGTTCTGGGATTCCCATTCTTCTCAAGGTTAGCCACAATTTGTTGTGATCTACACAGTCAAATGCTTTTGCATAGTTATGAAAGCACAGATAGACATTCCTCTGGTACTCTTTCTTTTCCGCCAAGATCCAGATGACATTGGCGATAATGTCTCTGGTGCCACTAGTGCTCTAGGGAACACTGGTGACCTAGTGGCAAAAAGCTGTGTTGCAACCCCAAAGACACATGGTTCAAATCCACCAGCTGCGCTATAGGAGCTGGATTAGCAATCTTCTTTCGTGCATCTGAAAACCTGCTGGAAGGTCAGTTATGGGTTGATTCTGACTCAATGGTATACAATAAAAAAAAATACCACCACACATATGGCGTGATTGAAAAGTATCAAATCTTAGGTCAGTTGCACTTTAGTATCTAAAGTTATGTCTTTGTTCTTTAGTGTTTTAAAGAAGTCTTTGGAAGCAGATTTGCCTATTCCAATATGATTGACAGAGCAACTGCTGCTTCCCTAAGTGTTGATTGTGGATCCTGGTAAGATGAAATTGTTGACAATTTCAATTTTTTTTTCTCCATTGCCATGGTATTGCCTCATTGGCCAGTTGAAAGAAATGTTTTAATTTTGCTGAAGCATAATTCAGACTGAAGGATGAAGTCTTTGGACATCATCAATGAATGCCTCAAGTTTTACTTATTGTAACAACATGTGTTATTTCATATTTTAGGTTATTGATCAGTTTTATTCCAATATCTATTCCATATTCTTCATACTGTCCAGATTTTTTGTTATTTGCTCAGCATTCTGGTTAAATAAATAAGTTAAAGAATCTAATCCGGTGGTGGTTGTTATTGTTTTTGCTACAAGGTGCTGTCAAGTCTATTGTCACTTTTAATGACCCTATAACAATGGATATGAACTTTCCCCTGTCCTTTGTCATCCTCCTCATCTTCGATATACCTGAACCCATTCGTGTCAGTATTTCTCACTGAAGATGTTCCTCTCTTTCACTAACTCTCCACCTTTCCAAGTATAATGTCCTTTTCGAAGGACTGGCCCTTCATAGCAACATGTCCAAATATGTGAGACAAAGCTTTACCATCCTTGATTCCATGAAACACCCTTGTTAGTCTCGCTTGGTAGTCCATGGGATGTGCAATATTCTTTTCTAGGACCACAACTCAAAGGCACCAATTACTTTTCTATCATCCTTAGTCATTATCCAACTTTCAGTAGCATAGCAAGTGATTGACAAGATGATGGCAACTGTCCAGCATAAGAGTTACATTGTAAAGAGGACAAGGGAGATGGACAAGGGAGGGAGGAGGCAGGTAATTGTGCAACAACGAATGAATATTAAAAAAAAAAAGTGAACTGGCTTTGGGGAAAGGGAGGGAGAGGGGAGAAAATGTGCAGTAATGAATGAATGAAAATCCAACTTTTACATAAACTTCCATTAAAATCACAGTTAAAAAAATCCATTATAAAAAAGCTTTGGCTATAGTATGTGCAGCAACGAGTTCAAGTGTGTCAGAGATAAAGCTGATGCACAGGACAGGACAGGAGTCAGATGTGGTGTTCATAAGGTTGCTGAGTCCAATTCGACTCAATGGCACCTGAAAACAACCACTCAATCTGTATACTGAGAAAATAATTAGAGAAACTCTGTGAAGAATGTGGCATCAGGATTGGAGAAAGTCTCATCAAGAACCTCTACTATGCAGATGATACAACCATCCTTGCAAAAAGTAAAGAAGATGTGAAGCTGTGAGGCACTTACTGAGGAAGATCAGACTATAGCTTTCAACAAGATTTACATTTCAACATCAAGAAAACAAAAATTTTCATCCTTGGACCACGCAGTAATATAATAAATGGAGAAGAGATTGGCGTTATCAAGATTCCATTTTAATCGGCTCCATAATAAAAAGCTACTGTAGCAGCAGTCAAGAAAGTAACAGACATGTTCCATAGGGGAAATCTGTTGTGAGGGATTCCTGTAAAGTGCTAAAGGACCAAGTTATCAGGTTAAAGATGAAGGTGTCTCTGAGCCAAGTCACAGTATTTGCTATTGCTTCCTTTGCATTTGAAAGTTGGACAATGATGAATCAATGCCTTTGAACTGTGGCGTTGAGGAGGAGTTTTAAATATCCACAGACTGCCAGGGGAACAGACAAATCTGGCTTGGAGAAAGTACAACAAATCTAGCTTAGAGAAAGTGCTCTGTAAAGGCAAGGTTGGTGAAACTTCCCCTCACATTCTTTGGACATGTTATCAGGAAGGGCCAGACAGTGGAAAAAGACATTGTTCTGGGAAATGTTGAGCATCTGCAAAATAGAAAAAGGTCTTCAACAACATGGATTGATACAGTAGCAATGGGTTTGAGTATGATGGAGATGGTAAGGATGGTACTGGACAGAGTTCTAATCTGCTGTGTGTAAGTTTGAGTTGACTCAATGGTACCTAAAACAACAGCAACAGCATGCCTGTGATTTTAATTTTTTTTCATTCCTTCTGCTGTTTAATTTTTCCTCCTCTCTTGTTTATAATGTTCTTACTCATCTTTCAAGTCATGGGTCCTCTGTGAAATCCGCCTACCTTTAAGTCAAATTAATTACTTCTTGACCATGTCCAAAATATTGCCATCACAACATTTAGGAAGCTATGTCGAAAAGTACAGCAGCCATTCAGTAAATGACCTGTATAAATTAAAAGTGCCGTCAGAGTATTCCTTAGAAGTGAAGATGATGAGATTTTGTTTCACATATTTTGGGGATGCTGCTAAAAAGGGCCAATCCATTGATAAGCACATCATATTTGGAAAAAGTGAAGAATCAGTAAAAGATAGAACACCTTTAAGAAGATTGTTTGACATAGCAACTGCTACAATGGATTTCAGCTTACAGAGATCATGGAAGTGGTATAGGATAAGGCATATTTTTTCTTTTTTTAATTAATTTCAATGAACATCTACAGAGATTTTGGACTCCCATTCATTCATTGTTGCACTTTTCTTCCCGACCACCCCACACCCACCCCCAGATTGCTCCTCTCCTTGAAAAGCAAAAGCAAAACTCCTTCATTTGTACACATTTTTGTTCTATTGTAAATGGGGTCATTATGAGTTAGAGGTGACTCAACGACACCTAACAACAACATAAGATTCTAAGCTTAAAATGAGGTATAGTCTCAGAAGAAAGATAGAATACCTTGTGTGGTTTCTTATCTAAATTGAAGATAGGTTCAGCATAGTGCATTATGTGTTGCATTGCTAACTGAAAGGCTGACAGTTCAAATATAACAGGTTCTCCGAGGAAGAAAGGCAGTCTCCTCCCCTAAAGAACCACCACCTAAAACACCTGTGAAGGCTTGTTGGAAATAAAAATCTACTCAGTGGCATTACGTAGGTTTATATTATCACCACAGGTCCTGAAAGAGTGCATTTATTATAGAAAGTACAAAATTTTGATGTGATGTCATTCTGGAGATTAAGTTGTGCCTGATACAGGCCAGGGTCTTTGCAATCACTTGGTATGCATCAGAGAGTTGGACAATGACTAGGGATGATAGAAGAAGAATTGATGCCTTTGAGCTGTGGTGTTGGAGAAGAGTATAGAATATACCATGGACTGCTAAGAAACCCAACAGTTTCATCCTAGAGATGGTTAAACCAGAATGCTCCTTGGAGGCAAGAATTCTGAAGCTTCATCTGACATATTTTGGACATGTTGCAAGGAAGGACCAATCCTTGGAGAGGCACTTCATGCCTGGGAGGGTGGAGGGACGGTGCAAGAGGGGAAGATCCTCCATGAGGTGGATTGATTCAGTGACTGGGATAGTAGGGGTAGGTGTGTTGGAGATGGTGAGATTGGCACAGAATAGAGCAGGGCTAAGGGCTATTGTACATAGGATTGCTATGAGTCGCAGGCGACTGACAGCACAAAACAAAAACAAAAACATCAAACAAATAGTTCCACCCTTAAATCTTAGAACTGCAAGGATTGTTATAGGTTGTTAGCTTTAGAATTGTGTCCATCTTAAAACATAGATGCAGGTCCACCCCCACCTCCCACTTTTGGATTTGATTGTATTAGAAAGTAGAATTACTGCATATTTGATTAGCTAAGTTGCAGTTAGCAAGATGAGCTTTAATCTCTTTCTTATCTGATGTGTTTACAGTAACAGGAAAGGAGAAGTATAGATTTATATAGGCAAGATGGCTATAAGAAAACAAGACCAAGATTGGAATTGCACTTTTGCAAGCTAAAAAATGTCTGTGATTACCAGAAGCCTGACAAAAGGAAGCATTTCCCCCCAAGAACCTCCAGAGTATGGCCCTGCCATCACTCTAAATTTGGATATCTAATCTCTAGACCTTGAGCCTAAAAATGTCCAAGGTTCTCTTTTGAGCTCCACTTCAAGCTTCAAGTTGCAATACTGAAGGATTCTGTAGAAAAGACAGTGAATGATGCAGGAAAAATCAAGAGAAGATGGAAAGAAAACATGAGGTATTATCTCAAAAGGAATTGGCCAAACTGAACTGTTTCAAGAAGTAGCATATATTTAAAAGAAAAAAAGAAATATTTTATGATCAAGAACCAGTGAGACTGAAGCAAGAAGTCCAAACTGAGCTGAAGTCAGTGGCATAAAACAAGATTCCAATTGACGGACTGCCAATTGTGTTTCAGAAAAAGGTGCAACCCTGAATATGCTTACCAAGCTATACAAAAAAATTGGTAGACCTCTAACAGGCCAATTGATTGGAAGACATCTATATGATTCTCATTGTGAAAACCGTGATTCAATCGAATGTGGGTATTATTAAACAATATTGTTAATATCACATGCCAATAAAAATCTTGCTGAAGAGTCTTCAAACACTGCTAGAACAGTCCATCCATATGTATTCAGAAGGTGGTATGGAAGGAGGGTATCATCACTGATATAAGATGGTCTTGGCTGGAAGCAAAGAATATCAGAAAGATGTTTAGTTGTGTTTTAATAATTATGTGAAGATATTTGACTATAATGGATCATAAAAAAATATGAGAAGAATAGGATTCCCAGCACACTTAATTATGCTCATGAGAAACCTATACATAGACCAAGAAATAGTTGTTTGACCGAATAAGGGGACACTGCATGGTTTAAAATCAGAAAAGTTGTGTGTAATGGTTGTATCTTTCCTTCATACCCATTCATTATGTATAGTGACAAATAATTTGCGAAGTTGAACTCTGTGAAGAAGAATGTGGCATTAAGGTTGGAGGAAGATTTGTCAATAATCTGTGTTATATAGATGACATCAACAACCTATATAATACAAATGACACAATCTTGCTTGCAGAATGTGAAGAATACTTGAAGCACTTACTGAAGAAGATGAAAACCTACAACCTTCAATATGGATTACATTTCAACATTAAGAAAACAAAAATTCCCACTACCAGACCAATAGGAGATATCATGATAGGTGAAGAAGACTAAAATAAATTAATTTATCTTACTTGGATCTACAATAAACACCCACTGTAGCAGGAAACAAGAAATCAAGATATGTTGTATTAGAAAAATCTGCTGTCAAAGACCTTTCCAAAGTGTTAAGAGAAAGGATATCAGACTGAAGACCAAAGTGTGCCTGATATAAGTTATGGTCTTTTAAATTGCTTTCTCTACATATAAAAGTTGGACAATGAGGGATCTCTTTGTTGGTCTAGTGGCAAGAAGAGGCACTGCAATCTCGAAGGCGTGTGATTAAAATATACCAGATGTTTTTCTGGAGAAGGAGGGATAATCTCCTCCTTTGCCAGTAAGATTCAACTTGATGGTACACACACACACACACACACACACACACACACACACACACACACAGAGTTGGACAATGATAAGGAAGATAAAAGAAGAATCAATGCCTTTAACTGTGGTATCAGAGGAGAGTGTTGAATATCCCATGGACTGCCAAAACACTAAATAAATCTGTCTTGGAGAAAATGCCACCAGTACGTTTCTAAGCAGTAAGATTTGTTGCACTTCATTTCACATACATTGGGCATGTTGTTAGGAGGGATATGTCCTTGGAAAAAGACAACATGCGAAAAAAGGTATAAAGGAATGAAAGAGAGGAAGACCCTCAATGAGATGAATTGGAGAATGACTCATCAACAACCTGCATTACGTAGATGACAAAACTTTGCTTGATCAAATTGAGAAGGATATGAAATGCTTGCTGCACAAGATCAAGGACTACAGTCTTCAGTATGGATTACATCTCAATATCAAGAAAACAGAAGTACTCACCATAGGATCAACAGTGAACATTATCGTAGTTGGAAAAAGAAGTAAAATTGTCAATGATTTAATCTTTAAATGAACAGATCAACACCCCTAGTACCAGCAGTCATGAAATCAGGGGATGTGTTGCACTGGGCAAATCCACTATCCTGGACCTCTCCAAAATGCTGAAGAGCAATAATGTCAGTTTGAAGACTAAGGTGTGTCTGATTCACACCATGATCTTCTCAATCATCTGCTATGCATCAAAAAGCTGGACAATGGGTAAAGATGACAGAGGAGAATTGATGGAGGGTCAATGAAGGAGAGGAAGACCCCCAGTGAAATGGATTGACACAGTAACTTCAGCAATGGTTTCTGGCGTGTGAAAGTTGATGAGGATGGTACAGGATAGGGCAAGAGTCAAGTCAGCTATTCATAAGGTTGCTATGAGTCATACCTGACTAGATGGCACTTAACAATGATGGACTTGAGCATGACAGATATCATGATGATTGTGCAGGTAAGGGAAAGGCTCAGATCCATTGTTCATGACTTATAGTTGTGCCTAACAATATCATACAACTTTGAGAAAATGAATAAATTGGTGTTCTTGAAACTCATTGCCATTGAGTTGGAACCAACTTACCCACCATTGAATTTCAAAGTCTGTAATTCACATGGTAAGAGACTGCCCATCTTTCTCCCTCAGGCCACTGACATGTTAGAACTCCCAGAGAGACAATGTCTTTGAATTAGCTGGGGACTCCTAGAGACTAGGCTACTTTCTTATGGTAGTTCTAGGAATTTGATACCTACATCACTGTGTTTTGTTGGGTTTGTTTACCCCCCTCCTTGTTTTCCCCCCTCAATTTCCACATTAGTTTTTGGCAGAACTAACATTTGAACCACAGATTTATAAATTTTTAGTTATTTCTACCTCCAAAGACTATGGGAAATGCCTTTAGAGCTCAAAGCTCTGCCAAGTGAATCTTTGTCCTGGATTTAAAATCTATTAGTGTGATGAATGGTTTCCATCTCTGATACTCTCTACACCTATCCCAAGACTGTTCTTTGAGTTGGTCTTCACTATCAGGAAACTCTACTTTAATATTGAGCCTAAATGCATCTCCATGTATTAGATATTTCAAAATTCTGAGAAATGAAGGCAACTCCATAAGCAAAAAAAGTTAATTTGGACAAAGTCTAAAGATAAAATTCTCAAACAAAATAAAAGCTCCAAAGCAAATAAACCTGATTTCCCCTTGCCAAACTGGAGAGGTTTTTTTTAGCTGTCACTTAACCCAAATTTCAGAATATACTCAAAGGAAAAACACAGAAATACTTCTCTGATGGCTCCATATTTAGTACAACGCCACACAAAATTTCTAAATACCATATAACCACACTTACCATCATGGGGCCTATAAATTCAGAATTCAGACACTTGATTACAAACCACAGAATGGTTTTGGTTGAGAAATAGTATGTGGTATTGTAAGGGAGCTGCCCCTATTCAGCTTTTCTTCTGGTTGTTAACTTAGTGAATGGGCTTTCCCCTTCTCTTTCTCTTCTCATTCCTTCTACCATGGCTGTCTTCTCTAATTTCTGGTAAGATTATGTGAGTATTGAGGGTGTATGCTAGCATGAGTTGGGGGAGCATTTTCTGCTATCATTATAGGCAGGAAGGAAAATAAGCACATACGTTTCTCGTTTTGCAGTAAAATTCCATAGTAAAACAGGAGCCTTAACAATATTTTCTTTTTTTTTAACATATTTTCCCCCACATATTTCCTTCATTGACATTATGTTTCATATAATTATTCCCATACATTGTGTTTCATAAAACTAATCACCAATGGATTATGCCCACCATTACTTGGTCTTTTCTGTTCCCCACCAGATCTTTCCCATTTTCTTTACCCCTTCCCTCTACCCATCAAATTGTGCAACCTGTGATTTTGCCTCTACTCATCCTCAATACTCTACTCCAATCTCTTCCCCCCATGGGTTCCCATACACGTTTTACTAGTTATCCTTATGTTTTTATAAGTAGTCTTATGCAGTATTTGTCCTTATATGACTGAGTTCATTCACTCAGTATAATGCTCGCCAGTCTCTCCCAAGTTATATAGTATTTTTCAAAATCATTGTTCCTGAGCTCTGCATAGTATTCTGTCATGTGACTGTACCACAATTTCTCAATCCATTTGGTTGTGGTTGGATATTTGGGCTGTTTCCATGTTCTTGCAATAGTGAATAACACAGCTATAAACACTTGTGTATAAATCTCTGTTTGTGTCTCAATTATAATTTTCATGGGGTATTTTCCTAGTAACAGAATAGCTGACTTATACAAAGTTTCTACCAACTCAAACAAAGGTCTCATAACAAAAGTTTATGGAATACTACTGGGCCTTCAGAAGGAAAAGACTGATAACCCCGTTAAATATGGATGGGCAAAAGACATGGAAAGAGTTTTCACAGAGGGAGACAGACAGTCTGATGGCCAACAGATATACGAAGAAATGCTCAAAATCACTGGCAATTAGAGAGGTGCAAATCAAAACCACAATAAGATACCGTCTCATCCCTGTAGCAGTGGCAAAGTTTAGCAGGGCCGTAAGCAATAAATATTAGAGAGGATGTGGAGAGGTGAGAAATATCATACACTGTGGGTGGGATATGAAAAATGTATAACCACTCTGGAAGGCAATTTGGCATTCAAGGAAATTCTAACTTCTCTGTAAATGTTCATTCAAATCACAATTAAAATAAAATTTTATTTTTAAAAAAAGCTGAACATAGAAACTCTGTATTGCCATTTTTTTTTAGAACTAAGTATAACATAATTTTGTCTCCCATCCTTTGGGCATGTTGCTAAGAAAAGCTATTCCTTGGAGAAGAACATCATACTTGAAAAGAGGAGGGTCAGCAAAAGAGAGGAAGACTCTCAAAGAGATGGATTAACACAGTGTTTGCTGCAATGGGTTCGAGTGTGTCAGAGATGATAACAGGATAGGGTAGAGTTCAGATATGTTTTTACAGGGTCACTACGAGTCTTACTTGATTCAGTAGCACCTAACAACAGGGATAACAAAAGAAGAATTAATGCCTTTGAGTTGTAGTGTTGGAAAAGAGTACTTTATAACCCATGGACTGCCACAAGAACAAATAAAATGCAACCAGAATGCTCCTAAGAGGCAAGAATGGTGAAACTTTGTCTCATACACTTGGGACAAGTTGCTAGGAGATGTTATTCCTTGGAAAGGGACATCATGCTTGGAAAGTGGAGGGTCAACAAAAGAGAAGAAGATTCTTAGTGAGATGGATTGGTACAGTGACAGTGGCAATGGACTCAAGTGTGTTGGGGATGATACGGATGTTATAGGATAGGACAGGGTTCAGATCTGTTGTTCAGAGGGTCAAATGAGTCTTATGCAACTTGACAGCACCTGACAACAACAAGGTATGACTGAAAGTCCGTTCCTCCCATATACACTTAACTTGGGCATGGCTGTGGTTCATTGTCGTACCTCAGCTACAAAATCTCTGTCCTTTCTGGATTCATAAATCATACCCTTTATTTATCTTACCTTTGCACTAACACCTGATAAAATTCAATAAAAAGTAAGGAATAGATACTGGGGATCACAAATATAGGTGACATTGTTTCCTTTCCTGGACTGTTGTTGTTGTTGTGTGCTGTCAAGTATGATTCATAGAGACCCTATGAACAAAAGATCTGAACCGTGTTCTATCCTGCACCATCCTTACACCTCATTACACACAAGAGCCCATTGTAACAAGACCATGTCAATCCATTAGTTAAAAGGTCTTCCTCTCCTTTGCAGACACTCCACCCTTCCCAGCATCATGTCCTCCAAGGAATATCCCCTCCTAGCAACCTGCCCAAAGTATGTGAGATGAAGCCAAAGAGCGTTTTGGCTACACCCTCCCCAAGACATATCTGTTTCTCTTGGCCATCTATGAAGAGCTCAGAGCTCTTTTCCAACACCACAACTCAAAGGTGTCAGGTTTTTCTCTGTCATCTTTATTCATTGTCTAGCTCTCAGAAGACTATGGCCTGAACCAGATGCACCTGAGTCCTCAAACTTACATAGTTTCTCTTCAGTAATTTGGAAAGACCCCTACCTAATTGCAGATTTTCCCAGTGCAGTGCTTCTCCTTATTTCCTGGCTGCTGGTATCAGGGGTGTTAATTGTGGTTCCAAGCAAGATGAAGTTGTTAACAGTTTCAATCTCCTCTCCATCCAACATGATATTGTCTATTAGTCTAGTGATAATTTTTTCCCCTTGATATTGAGATATAATCCATATGGAAGGCTGCATTCTTTGATCTTCTGCAACAAGTGCTTCAGGTCCGCCTCATTTTCAGCAAGCAAAGTTGTGCTAACTGCATAATGCAGGTTATTGATGGGTTGCCTTACAATCCTGATGCCACACTCTTCTTCATAGAGCCTATTCAACCTATTCAATTCCATTCCTGAGCTAGTTTTTATTTTTTTAGATATCAAAACTTTAGACTAAGCCAGTGGAAGATATTCACATTCTACAAAGAGACATTTCAAGAACCAGACAGCTTCCTGCCCAGATAGCGTCTCCTAACCTTTTATAAAGGTCACTACTACGTTGGCAAAGAACTGCCAGAAATACAAGCTTGGTTTGAAAGAGGCTATGGCACCTGAAGCACTTGCTGCAGAAGGTCAAGGACTACAGCCTTCAAATTAGATTGAAGCTCAACATCAAGAGAACAAAGATTCTCACCACTGGGCTGACTGGCAGCATTATGTTAGAGATGGTGAAGAGATTGAGCTTGGCTCCACAATCAACACTCTTGATACTAGCAGCCAGGAAATCAAATGACGAATTGCATTGGGAAAGTCTGCTGTCAGAGACCTATCCAGAGTACTGAAGAGCAATGATGTCAGTCTGGAGACTAAGGTACACCTGTTCCAGGCTTTAGTCGTCACAATTTTTTTGCAATGCAGCAGAAAGTTGGAAAATGGCTAGGGAAGATAGAAGGAGAATTGATGCCTTTCTGCTGTGGTGCTGGAGAAGAGTATGCGAGGAGAAAAAAACTGGTTCATCTTGGAGAGGGTGAAACCAGGCTGCTCCTTGGAGGCAAGGATTCTGAGGCTTTGTCCGACATACTTTGGACATGTTAGAAGGAGAGACCAGCCGTTGGAGAGGGATGTCATGCTTGGAAGGGTGGAAGGACAGCGCAAGAGAGGAAGACCCTCTATGAGATGTATTGATTCAATGACAGGAGTAATGAGGGTAAGTGTCTCAGAGACAATAAGGTTGACACAGGATAGAGCTGGTTTCAGCGCTATTATACATGGGGTCACTGTGTCATACAAGCAACTTAATGACACATAAAAACAGCAACAACAGCACTCAAGATATTATTGCTGATTTCAGATGGATCATGGCTGAAAGGAGTCAAAGGACGTCTATTTGTTTTTCATTGGTCATACAAAGGCATTTGACTGTATGGATCACAAGTTGTGGCTAACATTGAGGAGAATAAGAATCCCAGAACACCTGATTGTGCTAATTCAAAACCTATACTTAGACCAGGAAGCTACTGTTTGAACAGAGCAAGGGAACACTACACTGCATGGTTCAAAAGAAAGGAAATTGGAATGTTCTGGCTGGGACCTGAAAAGACAGGATAGTGTTTAATGCTATAGCATTGGAATGATGGTATGAAACACAATGTGAATACAGAATAGTGTGAAACACAATGTTTACAAACATTGTAAGCAAACCAATATAAAATAAAAAAAATTTTTAAAGAGATTGGGCCCATGGTTAGCATCCATGGGGGGGGGGTGGAAATAAATGCATCATGGTTGTGTCCTGTCTCCATACCTTTTTAATCTATATGCAGATTATTTGGGAGGCAGGACCTTATGAAAAAGAACGTGGCATCAGGATTGGAGGAAGACTCATCAGCAAGCAAAACTGACAAAGACATGAAGCATTTGCTATAGAGTTCAAAGACTACAGTCTTCAATATGGATTACATTTCAACACGAAGAAAACAAAAATTCTCACACCAGACCAATAGGTAGTATCATCGTAAACTGAGAAAGGGTTGAAGTTGTTAATGATTTCATTTCATCTGCTTGAATCCACAATAACTCTCTTGGCACCAGCACTCAGGAAATCAAAAGATGAGTTGAATTTGGAAAATTTGCTATCAAAAATCTCTCCAGAATGCTAAATAGCAACAATATAAGTTTAGGGACTAAGGTGCACCTGATCCAGGCCATGATCTTGTCAATTGTTTGCTTGGAGCTGGACGATGAATACAGATGACAAAAGAATTGATGCCTTTGTGTTGTGGTGATGGAGAAGAATATTGAAAATACCAGACTCCCAAGAGAACAAATAGGTCTTTCCTGGAGGGGGTGAAGATAGCTTACATACTTTGGGCATATTGCCAGGAGGGACCAGTCATTGGTCAAGGTCATCACGCTTAGAAGGGTAGAGGGTCAATGCAGAAAAGGATGACCCTGGAAAAAATGGACAGGCATAGTGACTGTAGCAATGGGGTTAGGAGTGTCTAAGACAGTTACATTGACTCAGCATAGTGCAACGTTCAGGGCCATTGTTCTTAGGGTCACTATAAGTCATAGTCAGCTCAATCACACATAAGGACTACTGACCAACTTTTTAAAAAGATTAGAAACTTAAATAATGTATAGATAAGTGTTATTCTAGGCAAACTTATTTTTCAACTTCAAATCCATCATTTTATCCCTCGATGATAGTATTAAATGCTCTTTTTTAAGTCAAACACATCGCCACAACACTCTTAAGAATTTTATTCTCATGTTAAAAGCTCAAATTGAAACTTTACTATGTTCCAGACTTTATGCTAAGTGCTTTTCCTTGCTTCGATCTTAGTGCATAGTTATAATTATCTCCACTTTATAGTTAAGAGGCAGACCAAGAATGGAAATAGTTAAATAAAATTGTAGAGTTATGATGTGACAGACAGGGTTATGTCTGATCACCATCAACAGTATGCTGGAAAATATTTCTAGATGATCTCTCTAGCCCTGCGGCTGCATGAGATGGGAACCTGAGTTTTGAGATACAAGCAACAGATACTAAGTCTGATTTATTTAAGGAGGAAAAAATATTACAAGGATAAAAGAAGTGAGGGCTCACAATAGCTCTGGGAATGTTGGAGATCAATATTCAGAGGCTCTGAAATGAAGAAGGATTTGCAAAAACACAGGTTTGGCCACAAAGTCCTACACATAAGAACCCAGACACTGGGTATGGCTGCTGACATATGACTGTGACTCTGCAGCAGTGATCTCCAGTTCTATAAAACAGTCTTGGCAATTCCTGCTTGTTTGCTTCTTTAATTTCTATTCAAAGACTGGGACAGAGCATTTGATTAGAGGAGCATAGGTTGCAGTCCCAGGCACTAGCTCTCAGGAAAACAGGGAAACAGAGTTTGAAACTTTGTTACCTTGGAGTGACAGATGCCTGTGCCTCCCACCAAATCCATAAGGTGGAGAATTTCCCATTTACAATGAATTTCAGGAGTTTGACAGCCAAAAGGAAATACAGCTGCCTACTACACCTGAGAATTAGAGTATCAAACTGCCCTAGCACTATACAACTTATTCTTTCACTCATTAAACATAAGATACACCTTATGCCTCAGTCCTGTGAGTCTAAGACCATCAGTAGATGCAGCAGAGTTTTGTGATTCATAAAAGTGTTCTACGGAATACGAGTGGTGCCAGTAGAGATCTTGAATAATGAGTAGCTATTATTTGAATAAAAGAGGAAAAACTTTAGTACTCTTGCAAGGCTAGTGAATCAGTGCTTTGTGGATTGAGGCTAAAGAACACTGTGTCCAGAGTAACTTTGTTTTTGAATGAAAAAAATATGAGCTTCTGGAAACTTGTAATTACCGTCCTGGTTTGTTTGTGGTAAATGCCAGCAGCATTGGTGTCAACTTCTAGTTTTAGCCAACTTGTCCACCAGATCCATTTTCTTTCCACCAGAACTCATCCCAAGAGGTTCTTCACTATAAAAAGGAAAGATGTAAAACAGCTCTATTAGAGGAAGTCTAATAAATCTTGTCTTTAGTGGACATCTGTTGTGTTTTCTTGTGCAGTATTTGTTCTTTTTCCTTTCATTAAGGATATTTCAGTATTTATTTTATTGTGATGTTAGCGAGAGTTTCAGAAAGGTTGGGTTTTTATGCTTTCATTGATACACATTTTCCTCCCTCTCCTTCCCTCAATTCTCTTTGTAATGGACGTCTTGTTCCAAATTGTTAATTGTCATACATACACTGTATAATCGTCTGTTCCTTTCAGGTAGCCCTTCCCTTCACCTAGTCTAGTGAAGTGCTAATTATCTGTCCATTCTTTTCCTGTTCTTCTCCACCCTGAGTCCATTCTGTTTTTCTAACAGCAGTTTTATGTAGTAGTCATCCTTTTGTGATTTAGATATTTCAGTCATCGTAATGTCTTCCAAATTCATTCATGTTGTATAGGGTTTTACAGGTGCATTGATTTTTTATACTGTATAAGATTTATTTTTTGATGGTCATCTGAACTGCTTCTATCTCTTCATTATTGTGAATAATATGGCAATAAACATGGGTGTGATATCTATTTATGTCACAGCTCTGGTTTCTTTAGGGCATATTTCCAATAGTGGGATAGCTGGTTAAAATATTATCTTTATTCCCAACTCTTTGAAGAAGTGTCATACTTCTTCAATAGTGGTTGTATCATTTTACACCCTTACCAGCAGTGTATGAGAGTTCCAAACTCTCTGCTTTCTCACCAGCATTTGTTGTTTGCTATCTTGGTGTTCTAAGAATGACCCTACTCTCCTGGTTCTAGATCTGCTCATGTGGCCCATGTCCCAGTCAGTACTTTTCTAGAGCCATTAAAGAAGAGCAATTCTCTTTGTTGAAGTTATTAAGCAAGTAGTTTATACTTACTTGGATGGAAAGACCTGCCTGAATGCATTTATAGAAGAAAAACTTAAAGCAGCTATTTAGAAAAACAAAAAGTTTTTTTACCACCAGCAGCAAGTCAAGTTGAAAGGCATTAGCTTTGGGATTTCCAACAACCAGAGGCTATAAATGAATTAATTCTCTTAAACCAGCATAACTTGGGTCTTCTGTGATGCACAATCAAATGATCCTAACCAGTATACTTACTTTATAACATATGGAGTTCTACACAGGTTTATTCCAAGAAGCTGAAGAGTTAACTATAAACCTCTAGGAAAGGTCCATACTTTGGATAGAGAGTTGGAAATATTTTTTTCCAACTTTGAGAGTCTAGGAGTGTATGAATGAAGACAAATGAGAAGCACTTGTTAAAGTACTTTAGATACTATCTCTGAAAAAGATAATGAAGGGATTGGCATATAGCGCAACAAAAAACATTGCCCAAATTCAGTTGATAACTATTTTAAGTCCCATTTAGTGTCTTGTGGTAATGCTTTTCATAAGTGCTTTGTAATTTCTAAGTTTGTGAGGCTTAAATAATTATGTAATTACTTTGGAACAACCACAGAGTTCCATTTGGGTTTGGTAGCTACTTTAAGCCATGTTAAGTTTTTCATTATAAATCATATTAGGTTTAGTACATAATTTATAGTTTGTATGACAAGAATAAGCATATCGTTCAACTATTCTATAATAGTAGAGCAATTACTCCCATACTGTGGTAACTTCTAGTGAAATGGATATCTCTTTTATAATTATAGAAATGATAACATCAAATTGAAGGATTTCCTGATGATAACATTTCTAACTATGAATTCACTGTCACTCACTTGCTTCATTTTTAGCGACACAAGTTGAGAAAGGGGAAAATACGGAATAAAATATTTTCCTTCCACTTTAATAATAAATGAGATCTAGAAAGTATACACTGTGAGAACTGTAACTTGGAAATAGATCGTGTGTAAAGAGATCAAAGTATATTATTTGCCTCCATTTATCCTTTGGTAACAAATAGGCCTTGATCAACTACAAGAGTTCAAGATCAAGGGATCATGCATGAAAGTTATATTTTGTTGTAACATAAACCCAGTCGACAAACTACTCTGAAAGATGTGGTGTGAGAGATAGGTTTCCTTATGGCCTGGGAGGAAAGTGAAAGGCAGAGGATGTGAAATTAGAAGACTGGATTTGAGTCTAATTTTGCCCCTTTGTAGATAAATGATCCTGCCAACTACATAGGTTTCCAGATTTTGTTTCTTTTTGTGTATATTTGCTCTAATAATGAAATTTATTGCAGAAACAAATGGTATAAGGCATTTGGAAATGTGTAAAGTACTAAATTGACAATAAATCAATTCAACTTATTTAATGTAAAAGATACTTCTTTGCTATAGATTTTTATAATTAAATATAAAACTAGATAATGTTTACTGTGTCAATTGGTGGAGATGTTTCTTCTTTATTTCTTCTTTTTTGTATTTTCATCATCAATTTATTTCCTTCTTGTGCACCTGCTCTCAAAGGTGTGTCCATAGTCAAAATAACTGCGAATTGTACATTTTTATCCCTAAAAAGTTTATTGGTATACAAATACAATATACTGGGCATGGTGTTATTGTTGTGTTGAGCTAGAGCTGACTCATTGCTGACTCTCCAGTGGGTTTTCAGAAGTGGCAAAACATACAGAAAAAGACTATCCATCCTTCTCCTGCAGAGTAGATGGTAGATTTGAACTGTGTACCTGAATAGGGACCTCTCCAAAGTGCTGAAGAGCAATGGTGTCTCTTTGGAGACTAAGGTGCATGTGATACAGGCCATGGTCTTTGCAATCACCTGTTATGCATCAGAGAGTTGGACAATGACCAAGGAGGATAGAAGGAGAATTGATGCCTTTGAGCTGTGGTGCTGGAGAAGAGTATTGAGAATACCATGGACTGCTAGGAAAACAAACAGATTTGTCCTGGAAAGGGTTAAACCGGGTGGCTCCTTGGAGGCAAGGATTCCGAGGGTCCGTCTAACATACTTTGGACATGTTGTGAGGAGAGACCAGTCTTTAGAGAGGGACATCATGCTTGGGAGGGTGGAGGGACAGTGCAGGAGAGGAAGGCCCTCTATGAGGTGGATTGATTCAGTGACTGGGATAATTGGGATGGGAGTGTCAGAGACAGTGAGATTGGCACAGGACAGAGCAGAGTTTAGGGCTGTTGTACATAGGGTCGCTATGAGTTGCAGGCAACTCGACGGCACATAACAACAACAACCTGAATTGGCAGAGTAATTCTTTATCACTAAGCTACAGTATTTCCTACCATGCACATATTAAAGGGTAAAATTTGATAAGCTTTGATTTATTTATACTATCACCACAATGAAGGGTCAGCAAAACAGAGACAGTGTACATGAACCAAGAAGCGGTCATTCAAATAGAATAAGAGATACTGCATGATTTAAAATCAGGAAAAGTGTGCATCAGGGTTATTATATTCTCTCAATGTAATTACTCAATCTATATGCTGAGCAAATAATCCTAGAAGTTGGATTGTATAAAGAGTATGAAATCAGGATTGGAGGAAGACTCATCGGTAATGCAGATGACACAACCTTGCTCACTGAAAGTGAAGACTCTAAAGCTCTTATTTAAGATCAAAGGCTTCAATATGGGATGCTTTTCAACATCGTAAAACCAAAAATCTTCACCACTGGACCAATAGACAGCATGATGATTAATGGAGAAAAGATTGAATTTGTCAAGATTTCACTTTACTTTAATCCACCATCAAAACTTATTGGAGCAACAATCAAGACATCCAAAGACATGTTGCATTATATAAATCAACTGTCAAAGACCTCATTAACATGCCAAAGAACAAGAATGCTAGCTTAAAGACCAAGGTACATCTGACCCATGAAATTTTCAAATGCTTGATAGGCATGCGAAATTTAGACAATGAACGAAAGAAGAAGAATAAATGCCATTGAATAGTGATGTTATCAGATAGTATACACCAAGGACTACCAAAAAAGACACACACACACACACACACACACACACACACACACTGTGTCAGAGAAAAATTGTGATACTTTGTCTCATATACCTTGAATATATTAGTCCTTGGAAAAGTGTTGTTGGTAGGTTCTGCCAAGTATAGCTCATAGCAACACATCTGAACCCTTGTCTTATCCTGTGCCAACCTCATAATCTGACATATTCAAGCCCATTGCTGCAGTCACTGTGTCAATCCACCTGATTGGAGGTCTTTCTCTCTTTTGTCATCTTCCTACTTTTCCAAGAATGATGTCCCTCAGTCTCTCTTAGCAACATGTTTGAAATATGCGAGATGAAACATCACCATCTTTGCCTCCAGAGAACACTCTGACTGATCCTTCTCCAAGACATTTCTGTTTTTATTTTTGACAATCTGTGAGAAATTCAGTACTCTTCTCTAACACAATAATTCAAATTTTCCTTCTATCATCCTTATTCATTGTCCTACTCTCAGCAGCACGGCACTTGATTGAAATCAATATATGTTAGTCCTCAAACTAAAATCATTGTTTTTAAGTAAATTGGAGAAGTCTCTGACTGCAGACTTTCCCAGTGCAGGAAGTTTCCTGATCCTTTGACTGCTGTTATCAAATGTATTGCTTGTGGATCAAAAAAAAGAGGAAATCATTGACAATTTAGATCTTCTCTCCATCTATCATGATGTTGCCTACAGGTCCATTTGTGAAAATGTTTGTTTTCTTGATGTTGAGATGAGATCCATATCATTTTCGCTGGGGAAAGGTTATAAGGTTTGAAAACATAGAGGGTCAGCAAAGCAGAGAAAGATCCTTGATATCCTGGTATTGTTGATCATTTCAATTATTTTTCTGTTTTCTATCTCGTTCATTTCTGTTCTTGTCTCTGGATTTTTTTTTTCTTTTCTTCTTCTAGAAGCTGTGGGTTTAGATTACAGTTGTTTGGTTTTTTTTTTCCCATTTGATGGAGATGTTGAGTTAGGTCAGTAATTTTCTTCCTACTTTGTGTGTGTGTGTGTGTGTGTGTGTGTTTGCAAATTGCTGTGAACTGCCCTCTGAGGACTGCCTTGGATGCATCCCAGAGGTTTTGGCATGTTGTAGTTTAATTATCATTTGTTTTGAGAAACTTTTTAATTTGATTTTTTATTTCTTCTGTAACTTAATCATGTTGTAGCAGGGTGTTATTTAACTTCCAGTAGGTGGAAGCTTTACCTTTTTTATTGTTGTTATGTGCCATCGAGTCAACCACAACTCATAGCTACCCTATGTACAACAGCCCTAAATCCTGCTCTATCCTGTCCCAATATCACTGTACCCCAATTACTCCAGTCTCTGAATCAATCCATCTTCCTCTTTTGCATTTTCCCTCCACCCTCCCAAGCATGATGTCCCTCTCCAAGAATTGGTCCCTCCTTGCAACATGTCCAAAATATGTTAGACAAAGATTCAGAATCCTTGCCTCCAAGGAGCAGGCTAGTTTCACATTCTCTAGGATGAACCTGTTTGTTCTAACAGTCCTTGGTATATTCAATACTCTTCTATAATGGCATTTTGATCTTAGAAGATATTTTGTATTATTTCAAAGTATTTTAATTTGTTGAGTCTTACTTTGTGTCTGATTCAGGAGAATGTATCATGTGCACTTGAGAAGAAAGTAAATTGGTTTTTGGTTGGGTATAGTAGCCTTAATGCATCCATAAGGTAGAGTTGGTTGATTGTATAGCATAAATCTTCTGCCTCTTTGTTAAGTTGTTAAGTTTCAAGTTGACTTATCTTTTGTTGAGAGTTGTGTGTTAAAGTTTCTGACCCCTACTCTTCAATTCTATTAACAGTTATTTTATACATTTTGCAGGCCTATCATTTAATATGTAGACAAGGTTATGTCTACTTGGTTTTTTTGTGCATTTATTCATTATATTGTATAGTTTCTTATCTTTTATGGTGGTTTTTCATCTTGAAGTCTATCTTATCAGAAATTAGTAGTCACTCTTGCTTTTACATGGGTGTCATTTGCTTGGGGGTGGGGAGGGGTGTATGTATGTGCATTTTAAACAGCCTTTGATTTTTTTTAGTGTATCTTTTTCCTCATTTCTTAGTTGTGTCTTGTAGGCCAGCATATTGATCAACTGTGGGTTTATTATCCATTCTGCTATACTTTTCTTAATTTGTGCACTTAGTCCATTCACATTACATGTGATTATTGACAGGTCAGGTTTTACTGTAGCCATTTTTGCTGTTTCTTTTTCTGTTGTTTCTCATTACTATGGTCCATCCACTTTCCTTTGGTGTTTCTGTCGTAAGGAACTTCCCTTAGAAAGTTCCCTTTCCATTTGATGGAAAGCTTTGCTTGGCTGGCAATTGTTTTCTGTCAACCATCTGTATATGCCATCTTGTCTTCTTGCTCACATGGTGTCTGTTGAAAAATCAGAAATTAGTCTAATTGATTCTTCCTGCTTTTTTACACTATCGTCATCTTCAGTTTCGGAGAATTTTACTGTGATAGGTCTTGATGTCTTTCTTTTGGGGTCTAGTATGTTTCGATGTTTGCTGAACTTCTTAAATGTGGATTTTGTCATTCGGATGTTGTTCCTTTTGATGTTCTCACATGATTCTAATGTTTTCTTCATTTTCCTTCTGTCTCCTCTCTATTTCCTCCTCTGGTGTATTCCCATTGAGGTTTTTTGGTTTTTTTTTTAGATGAAAAAATTTTAAAATTTAATTTCTTTATATGGAAGTATAATATCTTAATATTTTTTATTTTTTATTAATATTTTAATGAAAGATTATAGAGAACTTTGGTTTCTGTTCATTCATTGTAGCACATTTTGCTCCCTGCCAAATTCTTCCTGCCCAGTTTGCTTTTCTCTTTGAGAAGAAAAAAAATTTCTATCATTGTTATAAACTCCCCCACTTCCCCCATCCATTTTACTATGCAGCTCTTACTCTGGATTCTTGCCATGCAAATAATACCTAATCATAGATCCCTTTTGAACATTTCTCTCCTTCATCTGTTTCAATGCAGTGTACATTATTTATCCCCTCTTTTCTTAGTTTTCCCCCAAACCCAATGTCAATCTTGTTTTATAATAGTGGCATTATGCAGTATTTAGTCTTTTGTAATTGAGATATTTAACTCAACATAACCAAGGATGATAGAAGGAGAATTGATGCCTTTGAGCTGTGGTGCTGGAGAAGAGTATTGAGAATACCATGGACTGCTAGGAAAACAAACAGATTCACCCTGGAAATGGTTAAACCAGGTGGCTCCTTGGAGGCAAGGATTCTGAGGCTCCGTCTAACATACTTTGGACATGTTGTAAGGAGAGAACGGTCCTTGGAGAAGGACATCATGCTTGGGAGGGTGGAGGGACAGCACAGGAGAGGAAGGCTCTCTATGAGGTGGATTGATTCAGTGACTGGGATAATCGAGATGGCTGTGTCAGAGACAATGCGATTGGCACAGAACAGAGCAGAGTTTACAACTGTTGTACATAGGGTCCCTATGAGTCACGAGCGACTTGACGGCACATAACAACAACAACAACATGTCCTCCAGGGTCACCCAATTTGTATAATATTTCCTTGTTTTCAATGCAGCATAGTATTCCATTGTGTAAATACACCACAGTGTTTGTTGATGGACAGTTGGGCTGTTTCCATCTCTTTGTTATTGTGAATAAAGCAGCAATAAACATAGATGTGCATATATCTCCTTGGGTGGCAGTTCTGGTTTCTTTAGGATATATTCCCAATAGTAGAATTGCTGGGTCATATGGTATTTCTATTTCCAACTTTGTGAGAAAGTGTCATACTGCCTTCCATAGTGGTTTCACCATTTACACCCCTACCAACAGTGAATAAGATTTCCAGTTTCTCCACAACCTCACCAGGATTTTCTGTTTGCTGCTATGTTAAATTTTGCTATTCTGACTGGGGTGAGATGGTATCTCAAAGTTGTTTTGATTTGCATCTCTCTTAGAGCTAGGGATTTTGAACATTTCTTCATGTATTTGTTCACCATCTAAATGTATTCTTTGGTGAAGTGTCTGTTCATATCCTTTGGCCATTTTGCAGGTGGGTTGTTTATCTTGTTGTGGTGCTCAAGTATTTTATAAATTCTAGATATAAGTCCCTTTTCAGACATGTCATTACTAAATATTTTTCCCAGTCTGTGGTTTTCTTTTCTATCTGGCTGGAGAAGTTTTTGGATGTGCACAGGGATTTGATTCTTAGAAGGTCCCATTCATCTATTTTATCCTCTCCTGGTTGTAGGTCCCATTGAGTATCTTGTCTTCCAGCTCAATGACTTTATGTTTCATCTTTTCTATTCTGCTTTTTTCTCAAACATGTTGGAAACTTCTGCCATATCAGTCTTCTCACTCATTTCTGCTAGTTCCAGTCCTGTGTTGGCAGGATCTTCCCTGTATTGTGTTGATTTTTTAAATTTCTTCTACCTATTAATATTTAGTATCATTTATTTCTTCTATCTTTACCAATTTCTTCAGTAGTTGTTCATGTGCCTCCTCTTTTATATATGTCTTCTGGCACCCTGTCTCTAGGATATTTGCTTTATTTATGACTGCCATTCTTTCTTCCATTTTTCCCACCACCTTCTATAGCTGTTCTTATGTCTCCACTTCAATATATTTTTTTGATCCCCTATCTCTGGGGAATTCACTTACTTTATGATTTCCATTCTTTTTCCCCCCATTAATTCTCCCTTCTTCCATAGCTATTCATATGATTCTATGTCAATATATTTCTTTTGCCTCTCTATCTCTGGGGTATACATTGGGTTTACAATGTTTTCCTTTTTTAGGAGTACATAGTTTAGGGTCTGTAATATGTTCTCTTTTCTTAGGAGAACATATTATGTGTGTGTTTTTTTTAAATCAATATTTGATGTTGCCTGCTGCTTTCTTGACATGTGAAGTTTTTCTTGTTATATGTTAGGCCATTCCTACTGTGTCTGTGTATGTTGTTGACAGTTCTTAATCCTTATGGTATTATTTATTAATTGCAGAGTTAAAATGTCCCCTTTAACTAACACTTTAGTGGGAGAGCACCTCACTATGCCAGGAGTCCTTTCTGAGCTTGTGCAGTGGGAAATCTCCAATTTCCTAAGGTGCTTCAACTTCTCTTTGAAGTGCAGTGGAGCCTTGCAGGAATCCTGCCTGTCTCCTGCCAGCTTATTTTAAAGCTTGTATTTATTCTTGTTGGTACTGATGAGCACATTATAACCAGAGACAACCTTCTCCCAGCAGGCAGTTACAATCTATCTATCTGGTGTGGGATCAGGGGTGCAGTGCCCTACCTCTAATCAGTTGTGCTCCCATTTCTCACACATCATCTCAGTTCTTAGGTGTAGTTTGGTGGGTGTCTCTCCAGTCTACACTCTTTACTTCTAAATTTTGGAATTGGTGGTGGTGGCACTATTGAGTGCTACAGCCAGTAAACGCCTTCCCCTAGTTGATAGCACTCTATCTATCCAATGTAGCCATTACTTCTTAAAATATATTTTTCTTGTTTTTTAAAAATTTCTTTTTCTTTTCTTTTTTATTATTCTAATTTATTTTAAAAATTTAAGCACATTGTTTTACATACCATTTCCTTCCCATTTCCCTCACTTCTCCACCCATCAAATTATGAGACACCATGATTAATCACCCACCCCCTGTACATCCGCATGCCTCTGCTTCCACCCTCTCCCTTCTCCCCTTTGGACCCTCATACTCATTGTACAATACTGGTTTTATACAGTACTTGTCCTTATGGAACTGAATTAGTTCAGTCAGCATAATGCTCTCCAGTCCCTCCAAAGTTAGGTAATAATTTACAAAATTATTGCTCCTGCATGCATCTTTTTGCTCTCTTCTCTATAGAGATCCCATTACCCTTCAGTATTTCATCTGCTTCTAGTTCCATATTTTTTTAAAAAATCTCAGGCATTGTAGTTTTCATTTCTGTAAGTTTGATCCCAATTAGTTTTCTACCCAATTCCTCATGACTCTTTTTCTTTTTCTTCTTTTTTTAATACTGGAGCTTCATGACTCTTGACAGTTTCCACACTGACTGGTGGGAAAAGACATCACAGAAGTGCTGTTCTTTCTGATCCTTTCAGGTAGTCCTTATCTTGACCTTGGGCATTATGCTCACACTTGTGTATCTAGGAACACTTTGTACATCTCCAATGTCTCTGATTTTGAAACCATCTCATTATAGTGTTCTGTTATGTGAACTTTATCATTTTCCAAGAACTCTCTCTTTGGTCTTCTCACCTCAGGTAGATTTCTTGGCTCTGAAAACTCTGTACAGGCAGTAAGCTAGGACAATTGTAGATCTCACCTAGTTTCTTTCCCATCTCTCAATTATTATTCTTCTTCCTTGCCTGATTTTAGTATTTAAAACAAAATACTACTATTCCTGTATATTTTGTCCTGTCTTATATTTGTAACAGGCAAGACAGCAAAGTTAGTTTCTGTTATTGCAATTTGTCTGGAAACAGAAATTCTAATATTATTTCATTTTGTAAAAAGTCTTGATGACATGTTAAAGAAAATAGAACATCTCACTTGAAATTATTACCTGTGAAGAAGACAGAGGTGAAAGTACATCAAGACTTTCTGTGGATGAATGGAAGCTAGAGGGTACAATTTTGTCTCAAGAACCAGAGGTTAATTCCAAGGGTGAATATTTTTCATGTTCTGAGACAAACAATGAACAATGTTTCCAAGTCTAGTATATTCATAAACAGAATGATTGGCACACACTCTTTTAATTCTTAATGCTTTTTAAATATTAAGCCTTCAATGGGACCTTGAACATTTACAGTGTCACCTCTCCCATCTCTTTACAATACCTTTTGTAATTAACAAAATGAGGTAACAGTTCTGGTAAGTGCCTTAGTGCAAAAATCAGAACATCAGTGCCTGGAAACAAATAATAATTTTGTACTTTCAGCTTGTGTGGAGGTTTCACAACCAATTTTGTCTCTTAGAAATACAACTGATATTATTTAATTAATGGTAATTTTTATTAATATTTCATACATCCCTGGTTGTTTCCAAGCATGTGCGATGACAAAGGCTGATGTTTCCCTTTCACAGAAATGGTAGCTGTGCTTAAAGCTAGACCTTGCCTCTCAAAATCTGGAGTTATAAAACTATTGAGGACAATTATAATTTCACAAGTTCCTGTGTGAAGATAACACTCCTTTCTTTTCAGTAACAGAAATTCAATTTTAAATCAGTACATAGTTTCACTTGATTTATGCAACATATTTAGCACTGTCTGGCGCTTATATAGTATGCACTATGAGTTATTAGTATTCACTGTTAACTATTAATATGTTGTTGTTATATGCCGTCAAGTTGCCTGTGATTCATAGCAACCCTACATACAACAGTTTTAAACCCTGCTTTATCCTGTGCCAATCTTATTGTCTCTGACACATTTATCCCCATTATCCAAATCACTGAATCAATAAATCTCATCTAGGATCTTCCTCTCTTGCATTTCCCCTCCACCTTCCCAAGAATGATGTCCCTCTCCAAGAATTGGTCCCTTTTTGCAACATGTCCAAATTATGTTAGAAAAAGCTTCAGAATCCTTGCCTCCAAGGAGCAGGCTGGTTTCATCCTCTCTAGGTTGAACCTGTTTGTTCTAACAGTCCTTGGTATACTCAGTACTTCAACACCACAGCTCAAAGGCATCAGTTCTTCTATCCTCTCTAATCATTGTCTAGCTTTCTAATGCATAGAAAGTAATTGCAGAGATTATGGCCTGGATCAAGTGCACCTTGTTGCTCTTCAGTACTTTGGAGAAGTCTTTGACAGCAGACTTTCCCAGTGCAATTTGTCTTTTGAATTGCTGGCTGCTAGTACCAAGAATGTTGATTGTGGAATCAAGTAAACTGAAGTTGTTAATAATCTCAATCTCTTCACCATCTATCTTCTTGCTACCTATTGGCCCAGTGGTGAGTATCTTTGTTTTCTTGATATTGAGCTTCAATCCATATAGAAGGCTTTAGTCCTTGACCTTCTGAAGCAAGCACTTCAGGTCCTCCTCAATTTCAGCAAGCAGGGTTGAATCATCTGCATAATGCAGAATGTTGATGAGTCTTTCTCCATATTTCTTCCTGACACATTTTTCCTCATAGAGCCCAGCCTCTCAGATAATCTGTTCTTCATATAGCTTGAAAAGGTATGGAGATAGGATACATCCCTGGCATACACCCTTCCCAATTTTGAACCATGCAGTGTTTCCTTGCTCTGTCCTAATGACTGCCTCCTGGTCGAAGTACAGTTTTCACATAAGCATGTCAAGTGTTCTGGGATTCTCAGAGTTAGCCACAGTCTGTTGTGATCCACTTAGTCAAGGGCCTTTGTATAGTCAATGAAACACTGATTGACATTTTTCTGGTGCTCTCTGCTTTCAGCTAAGATCCATCTAGTTCTACAGCTTCTCCTAAACCCAGACTACTTCTGGCAGTTCTCTGTTGATAAGCTGTTCCAGCCATTTTTGGATAATTTTCAACAGAATCTTGGTTACATGTATATTAATGATAATGTTTAATAATTTCCATACTCTGTCAGGTCAGCTTTCCTTGGAATGGGAACAAATATAGATCTCTTCCAGTCATTGACTACGTGGTTGTCCTCCAGATTTCTTGGCATAACTTGGCAAGCATATCTAGGGCAGTGTCTGTTGAAATATGTCAATTGCTATGCTGTCAATTCCTGGAGCCTTGTTTTTGGCCAATTCTTTCCCCCCCTTTTTAAAATTTTACTCTGATTTATTTACAAAGTTTAAATGTATTGCTTTTTTCCACAAAAGACCCTCCCCATTTCCTTCACCCCACCCACCCACCCAATTGTGCAGTTCTATGATTAACACCCTAAACCTCCTATTTTCACACCTATGAACACTCTCCCCTCAGCCTTGGACCTTATACTAATTCTACAATAATGGTTTTATACAGTATTTGTCCTTCTGGGATTGAGTTACTTCACTCAGCATAAGGCTCTCCAGTCCCTCCCAAGATAGATAGTAATTTACAAAATCATTACTCATGCCAATTCTTTCAGAGCAGCTTGAACTTCTACCTTCATCACCCCGGGTTCTTGCTCATACGTGTTTCATTAAATTCTTCTGTGTTCTCCAATTCCTTTTGGTACAATGACTCTGTGTACTCTTCCCATCTTTTTTTAATGCTTCCTGGATCCTTCAATATTCTGCTTAATACATCCTTAGGCATTGCAACTTGTTGCTTGAATTTGTTCTTCAGTTCCTTAAGCTTAAGTAATAATACTTCTGCTTGTATAATACTTTGTCTTCCTGCACTGTCCTTTGAAATCTTCTGTTCAGCTCCTTAATATCTTGATTTCTTCCCTTTGCTTTGACTTCTCAGTGCTCTAGTGCAATATTCAGAGTCTCTTCTGACATCCCTCTTGGTTTTTTCTTCTTACCCTGTCTTTGTAATGAACCCCTGCATTCTTCCTGGATTATATTCTGGATATCCTCCCACAGCTCATCTGGTCTTTCTTCACTTATTAGTGTTCAAGGCCTCAAATCTCTTCCTGAGATGGTTTTGAAAGTCAAATGGGATGGACTCGAGGTTAAATTTTTGTTCCCATGGATTTGATTTAATTTTCCTTAGCTTCAACTTGGACTTATTTATGAGTAGTTAGTGGTCTGTTCCACAATCAGCACTTGGCCTAGTTTTCACAGCTGATAATGAGCTTCTCCAGCAATTCTTTCCACAGATGTAATTGATCTGATTTTTATGCATACCAGCAAGTGAAATCCATGTGTATAGCACGTATACATTTCTTATAAAATGTATTTGCAATGAATAAATTGTTGATTGTGCAAAATTCTATCATTCTATATCCACCTTCATTTCTGTCACCAAGTCCATGTTTTCCAACTACTGATTCTTCTTTTCTGTTCCCAACTTTTGCATTCCAGTCACCCATTTTTATTAATGAATCTTGATTGCATGTTCAGGTACTGTTATTGAAACAGATAAGGGAGAAAACTGTTTAAAAGGGATACATGATTAGGTATTATTGTCATGACAGGAGTCCAAAATGAAGGGTGCATAATGCAGTGGACTTGGGGGGAAGGATTGTATAACAACGAAAAAATTTTTTTACTTTCCAAAGAAAAGAGTGAATTGGTGGGAGGGGTGGGCAGGAATAAAAGTGTAACAATGAATGGAGGAAATCCAAAGTCTCTATAAACTTTCATTGAAATAAAAAAAATCAGTGGCTAAAATAGAAGAAGGAAATGGAATCTTTCTGCTTGTAGAGAAGCTCATAATTTGATGTCTGGAAGAGATCTTACATGTTCCTTAATCCAGTTTCATTATTAATAATATATCAAGTAAAACCAAGAGGGCTGGCTTACCTGAGAGAAACTTACTGCTAAGGGACAGTTAAAACTCAGCTCTCATCATTGCTGGTGAATGTGAGGTATGTATGGTAAAATGATTTTATTAGACAGGACACTTTACTATTATCCACAGAAATATCGTTGCAACATTAGGAACAGAAACCAATTGATTCTACTTTTAATAAAACAATATTGTTTTTTATAATAAGCTAATTAGTCAAAGGTAGTACTGAGTGACTGAATTGCTACCATCTTGGGATGTAGTAGTAGGTTATGTCTGGATATGAACCAAAAGATTTGGCAATTTAGGCCCACCGGTTGCTCCAGAGGGAAAAAAATAGGATTCAGTTTATCCCAGTTAAGAGTTACAGCCTAAAACCCCAATGACTTTTAAACTGGTTATCACAAGAGTTCAGAATGAAGGTCGCTTAGTGGAGTGTACTCGGGGCAGGGGAGTGGGAGAGTGGGGGGTGGGCAGATTTTATACCAATGAAGGAATTTTTCTTTTACTTTTCAAAGAGAAGAGCAAACTGGTGGGGAGGGGTAGGCAGGGAGAAAAGTGCAACAGTGAATGAATGGAAACCCAGAATCTCTGTAAATGTTCATTAAAAAATAAAATAAAATTAAAAAACCCCAACCCAATAGTGAGTCACCAGGAGTCAGAATTGGCTTGATGGCAGTGAATCTGTTGTTTAGTTTGATTTGGAGTGCCAGCGAGTTGCACTGGCTCAGATGAAGAAAATGTGTCTGACAATATTTGGTTGTATTATCTTAATCATAGCACCCTTCCTAGTGCTCAACTTCCCCTTCTGTAAACAACAGAACTTGGACTTAGTCGTATTTCTCTGGTTGCATTCTACAGAACACCTCCATCAAAGCAGATTTCCGGAGCTATCATCTCTTAGATGGGTTCTGGGAGTTCCCATTGTTGACAAACTATCCAAATGATTCATAAACACAAGGAAGTTTGACAATGACTAGCCCAAAGGGCTTTTCCAGCTCTAATATACAAACTATGGTCTCTTCAATTGCTGCATATGCATGTGAAAGTAAGACATTGCATAAGGAAGACCTCCAAAGAACAGACACCTTTGAAGAATTGTCTTGCTAGAAAAGAATACAGAATGTCTGTCTCATGGGCTGACAAAAGAACAAACAATTCTGTATTTCAGGAAGTGCAACCAGGTTGTTCCTTGGAGGCAAGGATGAACCTTGGTCTCATGTACTTTAGTCATGTTGTCATAAATCATCAGCTCTTGGGTTGGGGGGGAGAACAGCATGCATAGAAAAGTGGAGGGCCAGCGGAAGAGGAATATGCTCTATGCAGTGCATTGGCACAGTGACTGTAAAATGGCCTTGAATATGTTGGGGACTATGAGGACAGTACAGGAGAAGGCAAGCCTTTAATATTTTGTTCATAGGCTCACTATGAGTCATAACTAGATCAATGGCACCTAACAACAGCATACTCCAATATGAGTCATAGCTAGATCAATGGTACCTAACAACAGCATACTCCAATATGAGTCATAGCTAGATCAATGGTACCTAACAACAGCATACTCCAATTCTAAATAAAAATTCTATATTTCACAATCCTATCCACAGCTTAGCCCAACAGCATTGCCCTCATGTCCCAAAAGACAGTTGATATACAGTGCACATTTGTTTCTTTGGGGTCATTTTAAATGTATATTTTCCTGAATCTATCTAACCACCCTAAAGGTAATTTAATACAAATTTTCAATGTGTACATGAAAATATTTCCTGTTAGGAGTAATCACCTTGTTGAATCTTTAATTTTGAGGTTCAACAGACCATTTCTGTAATAAAATCCTTGGTTTGGGAGACCCCGGGATACGGATGGTGTTACAGGTGAGGTGCTATTTTAAAGCAGTCTTTCTGATTGTTTCTAGTCAGATATCCCTTTGGACTGATCAACAGATGTGCCTGCATTTCTAATATCCCCTGTGAAGCTCCAAGGAGGGAGAGGCTATTGAGTTTAGGGAATTCTAGAGAGTAAGAGACCACCTGCCAATTAAAATTTTTGGTTTAGTCAGTTAGCTTTGAAATATTACAAGAGAGATTGATTTTTTTTTCTGACACAGGGTTTTCTCTCATGAGGGTAAAGGGTAAGCTAATTTCTTTATTTGTTCAAAGTTGGAGGTAGATTCTAGCAAGAGATCTTCTGTGCTTCTTCATCTGCACAATGGGGAAACTGTCCTAATATACTGTGTTTCACCAGGTAGAAACACCAAGTGGAAACAAGGACCTTGATTGCATTATTCTTTGGGAAAACTGATGCAGAACTGCTGCTATGTAACAATCTTGGAGAACAGGTATTTGACTTGAGGTGATTGATTTTGATCAATTCATTCCTTTGAAAAGGAAGAAGATAAAGCCTTGCCTGCAAAGAAATGTATATTGCAGTAAAGCATACCTAAGTTTTGTGGGAGTTTTCTCCTCTAACGCATGAAGCTTCAGAGTGTGTACTGAAAATATTTCTTTTTTTAGAATTCTACTTTAATTATATAGTATGTAACTTTTTTTAGCATAATATCCTATCACTCATGTCTTAACACTTGCATTTTTCCAGTACTGTGAAACTGTTGTTAGGTACCATCCAGTTGACTATGAGTCAAACGGATCCTACACACAACAGAAGAAAAACTTGCCCTATTTTGTGACATTCTCACAATATCAGCTTTGCTTACGCCAATTGTGTAGTCACTGTACAGCAATAATAACAACAACTTGAGAATTAGCACATCAAAGATTTAGTAGGCTAACTATGGAATTTATTATCCAGCTGCTGACATTACAGAATATTGTCCTTGTTTTAAGAATAAGCCTTGATATATGTAGATATTGTCGAATGTAAAAGTAAGCCTCTGGGCAAATCTTCACTGAAAATACAATAAAATGTTTTAAAAGATCATCTGTTCCCCTCAAATGAGAGATATGATAATTAATAATTCCTCTTTAGTTCACTGATGAAGTAGGTCATATTAATTTATTTTAAATATTGGATTGATTTTAAATAAACCCCATTTAGTCATGAAAATATAGGACTTAATATCATGTGCTGCAGAATCTAAGCAGCGCCTAAAGCAACTGACATTATCATGCATGTATTGGAATGTACTGATTCTCCCAGAATTAAGAGATTTTAGGCCATTAAAAACTTGCCCCTAATGCGATGGGAAAGTCTGCTGTTAGGAACCTTACATGTAAGATAAAGATCGTTCTCTTCATTTAGAAAACAACATCTCTTCGGCCCTTCCATCTCTTTCTCTTCTTTTTTGTTAATATTTACAGCTGGTATAACTGGTCAAATGAGGATGCAGAGCTTTGTGAATGGAGAGTGGAAATGCACCTCAGAGGCTGACCCAGCAAGTTGACCAGCTCAGAGCTGATCTTGACAACCATCAGATGTTTTCATGTTTAGAAGTTGATCTAGATTGGGAACTTTAATTGTTGGGCTTTTTACTCTTATTGACTATTTTTTATGTCTACTAAGAAGTATGAATAAGCGTAGGAAACACAAGTACAATCCCTAGTTTGGGCCCCATGGGTTTTTTTGTCAAGGAATCTAGGTGAGATTATCATTTCATCTGGTTAATCACTTTAAATTGGAGTTCATCCCCATTAATTATCACAAATAGACAATTTCCCCTTTTCATCTTAAATTTATGGCCTTATGTAATTAATGGGCCTCTTACCTCTCTATTTTGCATTCACTTATTCAGCAATGAAACATGATCCTATGTTAGGATTAGATATTTGGTTTATTTCCAGTGACTGAAACATTAGATTTCTATAAAGTTTGTGGCAACATGTCTGAGCTTTCATAATTTGGTATGCAAATTTGCCATCTCTATGATGTGTAATTACCTTAAATCTTTCTTTCTTTTTTCTTTCCCCCTATTGCAACACCAGTAACTCCTTACTGTCAGCTAGTTCTAGATGAGGCAGTCTGCTTTGAGGGAGGAAATGTAAAAACTGGTATCATGAACTTGGCTTTTTAAAAATTTGTAGCAAATTTACCATGGAAAGGAAGGTTGAGGATCTTGTCATTAATTTTCCCCTTTCAAAATGGACTCAGAGCGACAACTTTATTGCATGTGCCCAAGTGTGGGTAAACCTGATGACCACAGTAGTCTCTAGACTTCAGAATTATTAGCTGTGTAAGATTCCACTCTTTGTGAATACTTAATTAGTACTATTTGATCTATTAGTACTTTACTAGTACTACTGAGATAATTTGTGGTATGTATTACATACTGTCAAATATGAAAGAGGTGGAATTAGAGATATAAATACAAATCATATCTTTTCAACCCTTAAAAAGCCTCGTTTGCTTCTATTAATTTTTAAACTTGTCTGTAGCTTCTTTGATATTTAAAATTAAAAATAATTGCCAGTGTATTTTCAAATATTTTGGAAATGTTTACTCAGAGAAATATTCTCTAAGCAATCTACATAATGACAGAAAATAAAACTATACACTGCAGTGTGTTAAGAATTCATAAAGGGGAAGTTATATTTCATTGTGAAATAAAATGTTGAAATGAAAATATCTTCACCCAAATTTTTTTCTCAAGTCAGAGTCATGTGAAAAAGTTCCTTTGGACCACCTTCAGACTAACTTGACTCAATGGCACTAATAATAACAATAAAGCATTTACTCACTATCTCAGTTATTGTCAGTTGTGGAGTGTTTCCCTTATGCCAGACACTGTTCTAGAGTCGACTTACAAAGATGAATATAGAGACAACTAGACTTCCATAGAATAAAGACATCCATAAAGTTGCAGCCATCCACTTCAGGAACTGGGCACCCGTTTCCCAACACTTTTAAGCCTCCTGGCAAGGCTTCCTATAAGCGCAAGCATTTATCTAGCTCAAAAGTGCTAAGATCAACAGAGAAGTGAATCCAAGGGAAATTGAAGAAAAAACCCAGCTGAAATCACTCTACCCATCCCTTTTACAGCCACTGCCACAAGTTTTAACAAGAAGGTGAAGGTGAACCAGGTCAGTGAGGACCAAGAGGAGTTGAGTGCAAGCACCTCCGTCAGCTCAGAGAACACCCAGTGAGTCATCAGAGCAGAACCCTGGGCCCCAACATCTAGGCTTCTGTTTGGTAAGAGGTGATCCACCTATGCTGATCCTGGAGTCCACCAGTGGGATGGTTTCAAATAAAACAATACACTGTGAAAAACAAAAATCAAAGATGAATATGGCATTAACCCATGTTATGAGGAATTCCAAGTCCAATGGATTAGAGAGCTATTTACATCAACATCAAAACAAAGTGACAAATGCTACCATAGAGCTAGAAATGAGGTATTAAGACCACTAAATTTTAGGGATTTTTATTATTTTGTGCTGGTTTACATACAAAAGTTGTATATGTTGTGTTGCATGGATTCCTCCACTCACACTGTATTTCACATCTTTTTCATATATTGGGTTTTATAAAATTAATCATCGTTGATTCATGCCCATCATTACCCTATCTTTTAGGTCCCCACTGGATCTTGCCTAATTCCATCAGTCCCTAGCTTTACCCACTAAATTCTACTACCTCAATATTTACACCCTTCCCCACACCCAGCTGCTCTCCTCCCTTGCCTTAGCCCTTTGGACTTTGGTACACCTCTTACTAGTAATCCTTCTGTTTTTACAAAATGTCTTGTGCAGTATTTGTCCTTATGAGACTGAGTTCACTCAGCATAATCTTCTCCATCCTCTCCCATGTTATGTAGTAGTATTTTTAAAAATCATTGTACTTGTGTGTATTTCATTGTGGGACTATACACAATTTTTAAACTTATTTGTTGATAGACATTTTGACTGTTTCCATTTTCTTGTTGTTGTGAATAACCCAGCTATAAACATTGGTGTGCAAATCTCCATTTGTATCTCAGTTCTATTTTCCTCAGAGTCTATTCCTAGAGTAAAATAACTGGGTCATATGGAATTCTATATTCAGTTTTGTGAGGAAGCAACAGACTGCCTTCTAGAGTGTTTGTACCATTTTACAACCCCACCAGCAATGTATGAGAATTCCAATCTCTCCACATCATCTCTAACATCTATTGTTTGTTGTCCTATTAAACTATATGCCACTGTTACATTGTGGTTTTGATTTGCATCTCTCATATTACCAGTGTCCATTGGCCATACAAATGCCTTCCTTCGTGAAATGTCATTCCATGCTTTCTGCCCATTTTGTAATTATCAGTCTCTTTCTTGTAGAGGCCTTATTAACTTTTGTTATGAAATCCTTGTCTGAGATGGCATTGCCAAATGTTTTTTCTCAGTCAGTAGGTTTTCTTTGCATTCCATTGTAAAAAATTTTTGGTACACACAGGGATTTAATCTTTAGAAGATCCTATCCATCAGTGTTATCCTTTCCTGGTTGCACACTTCTGGCTGCATGTGCCAGTCTCTTTGCTCCTTAGGCTAAGCCTTCTAAGATTGGTCCTATTTTGTCTCTTATGATCTATATTGGTTTGGGATTTACTCTGAGGTCTCTGGTCTATTTTGAGTTGATTTTTTGTGTATGGTGTGAAATGTGGATCCTGCTTCAGCTTCCTGCAGATAGAATTCCAGTTTTGCCAGTACCATTTGTTGAAGAGTTTGTTGTTTTCCCCATTTGATAGGTTGTTTTCTTGTCTAATACCTGATGACTATAGATAAATCAGCTAACTTCCGAGTTCTAGATTCTGTTCCACTGATCTATATCTTTGTCATTTACCAGTATAATGATGTTTTGGTTATTACAGCTCTGTAGGAGATTCTGAGTTGAAGGAGTGCTATGCCTCCCACTTTGTTCTTATTTTTCAGAAGTGCTTTGCTTATTCAAGGTCCTTTCCAAATAAACTTTCTAATTGCCTTTTCTATTTCTTTGAAAAAGAAATTTGATGTCTGTATTTGGATTGCAGTGAACAGTTAGGTTGTTTTTGGTAGGATTTCATTTTTACTATATTGAGTCTTCCTATCTATGAACAGGGAACATTTCCCCATTTATTTAGGTCTCATTGTTTCTTACAGTAGTGTTTTATAGTTTTATTTCTAAAGAAAGGTCTTTTGTGTCTCTTGTTAGGTACCCTATCAAGTATCTCAATTTGTGTTTGGCTATTGTAAATAGTATTGCTTTCTTAGTTTTTCTGTGTCTCCATTGTTATTCTAGAGAAGTCCCACTGATTTTGTATATTGATCTTGTATGCTGCCACTCTACTAAATAGTTCTACTATGTCTGAGGGGTTTTTTTGTTGAGTTCTTTGGGTTTTCTGTGTACACTATCATATTGTCTGCGTATAATGACAGTTTAACAAATTCCTTGCTAATTTGGATGTCCCTTATTTTCTTCTTTTATAGTATTGACTTAGCAATGTTTTCAATACAATTTTGAAGAGTGGTGAAATTCAGTATCCTTGCCTGGTCCCTGTTTGCGAGAGGAATACTTTACTCTTTCTCCATTGAGAATGATGTTAGTGCTTGGCTTTGTGTTTATACTTTTCACTATGTTGAGGAAATTCCCTTGTATTCCTATTTTGTTGAGTGGTTTAATTAGGAAGCAGTATTGGATTTTGGTTGAAGGCCTTTCTGCATCAATTGACAGGATCACATGTTTCCTGTTTTTTGTTTTGTTGATGTGATATAAATTTTAGTTTTTATGAGTACTATTCACATTTCAACTTTTTCTAAGTGAGCATGTACTACTTACATTATTAGAAAGCAATAAATTTGATAAAGCAAACTTTTGACTTTTGATTAAGCAGATGTTGTCCTGGATGTGCTAACCAGGTTGTGCCAAGAAATCTGGAGGAAGCAACCCAAGTGCCCGTGAATAAATGAACGGACAGAAAAAAAAAAACTATGGTACATTGACACAATGAAATATTATGCAGCATTGAAAAACAGTAACTCATAAAACATTACACAACCTGGATGAGCCTGGAAGACATAGTGAGTGATATTATCTCAGACACAAATAGACATACATTGTATAACACAGCTGTTATAAAATAAGACTGACATGAGGGTAGTTTGAAGGTGGCTAGGAAAAAAGTGGATAAATAATGAGCACTTCATTGGAACAGATGGTGGAAAGAACTATCTGAAAATACTGTATGATTAGGTATTGTATATATGACAGCAATATGGGATAAGAGTTATATTATAAAGTGAACTGTGGAGGAGGGATGAAGATGGAAGGAAAATGTGCAACAATGAATGAAAAATGTTTCACATAAGCACAATCAAATGTTCTGGGACTGACATTCTTCTCAGAGTCAGCCAGAGTGTATTGTGATCCATACAGTCAAACGCCTTTGCATGATCAATGAAACACATACAGACATTGCTCTGGTACTCTCTCCATTCAGCAAAGATCCATCTAACATTAGCTATAATATCCCCAGTACCACAGTCTCTTCTAAACCCAGTCTGCACATCTGGCAGTTCTCTGTTAACCTTTCTGTAAACTTTTGTTAAAAGCACAATTAAAAAAAAAAAAAGATTTGCAATTTAAACAATAAAGAATACTTAAGCCTACAATGGTCTTATCTTTTCCAAGAAGAGAATTTGGTAAGCTAAGTTTTTTGGGTTCAGGGATCATCATCACGAGGGCTCATTTCAGTAACTTGATATAGGATTTCCCTTTACCCTGTCCTCCTTATTTCTGGAGAGGGACATCATGCTTGGGAGGGTGGAGGGACGGCGCAAGAAGGGAAGACCCTCTATGAGGTGGATTGATTCAGTGACTGGGGTAATTGGGATGGGTGTGTCTGTCAGAGGCAGTGCGATTGGCACAGGACAGAGCAGAGTTTAGGGCTGTTGTACATAGGGTCTCTATGAGTTGCAAGCGACTCGGCGGCTCATAACAACAACAACAACAACAGAAACTTATACTTGGACCAGGAGGCAGTCATCAGAACAGAGCAAGGAGACATTGCATGGTTCGAAATCAGGAGGGACGTATGCCAGGGTTGTATTCTATATCCATTACTTTTTCATTTTATATGCAGAACGTATTATCCAAAAGGCTGGGCGGTATGAGGACAAATGCAGCATCAGGATTGGAGAAAGATTCATTAACAACCTGCGTTATGCAGATGACACAACCCTGCTTGCTGAAACTGGGGAGGACCTGACAAGTACTGCAGCCTTCAATATGGATTGAAGCTCAGCATCAAGAAAACAAAGATCATCACCACTGCTCCGATTGGCAGCATTAAGATAGATGGTGAAGAGATTGAAATTGTTAACAGTTTTAGTTTGCCTGGCTCCACAACCAAAACTCTTGGTATCAGCAGCCAGGGAATCAAGAGACAAATTGCATTGGGAAAGTTGGCTGTCAGGGACCTCTCCAGGGTACTGAAGAGCATTCATGTCAGGCTGGAGACTAAGGTGCACCTGATCCAAGGCATAGTCTTCACAATTGCTTTCTCTGTGTCAGAAAGCTGGACAATGACTAGGGATGATAGAAAGAGAATTGAATTGATGTCTTTGAGCTGTGGTTCTGGAGAAGAGTGTTGAATATACCATGGACTGCCAGGAGAACAAACAGATGCATCCTAAAGAGGGTAAAGCCACATTGCTCCCTGGAGGCAAGGATTCTGAAGCTTTGTCTGACATACTCTGGGTATGTTGCAAGGAGAGACCAGCCCTTGGAGAGGGACATCATGCTTGGAAGGGTGAGGGGATGGAGAAAGAGAGGGAGACTATTGATAAGATGGATTGCTACAGTGACTGGAATAATGAGGGTAGATGTGTCACAGGCAGTAAAGTTGGCGCAGGATAGAGCAGGTTACAGGGCTGTTGTACATAAGGTTGCTATAAGTTGTAAATAACTTGATGGCACATAACAACAGAAAGGTTGAATTTTTTCCCCCCATTCATTGTTGCACATTTTCCTTCCATCTTCATCCCTCCTCCACAGTTCACTTTGCAATATAACTCATCCCATATTGCTGTCATGCATACAATGCCTAATAATACAGTATTTTCAGATAGTTCTTTCCATCATCTTTTCCAATGAAGTGCTCATTATTTATCCACTTTTTTCCTAGCCACCTTCAAACTACCCTCATGTCAGTCTTATTTTATAACAGCTGTGTTATACAATGTATGTCTATTTGTGTCTGAGATAATATCACTCACTATGTCTTCCAGGCTCATCCATGTTGTGTAATGTTTATGAGTTATTGTTTTTCAATGCTGCATAATATTTCATTGTGTCAATGTACCATAGTTTGTTTTCCTGTCCATTCATTTATTCATGGGCACTTGGGTTGCTTCTATTTTTATATTATTATGAATAACACAGTGATATACATGAGCGTGCATACATCTGTTTGAATTGCAGTTCTGGGTTCTCTAGGTTATATTCCCAGTAGTAGAATTGCAGGGTCAAATGGTATTTCTATTTCTAAATTTTTGAGAAAGCTTCAGATGACATTCCATAGTGAATGTAATAATTTACCTTTCCACCAGCAGTGAATAAGAATTCCAATCTCTCCACCACCTCACTAGCATTTGTTGTTTGCTCTCCTGTTAAACTTTGCTATTGTTGCTGGGGTGAGATGCTATTTCACAATTGTTTTGATTTGCAAAACTCTGATAGCTAGAGATTTGGAACATTTCTTCATGTGCTTGTTTTTCATCTGAATTTCTTCTTCAGTGAAGTTTCCATTTTGAGATTGAGTTGTTTACCTTTTCCTTGGTGGGATGCTAGAGTTTTCTAGAAATTTTAGATATGAATCTTTTATCAGATATGCTTTTGCCAAACATTTTTCCCAGTCTGTGGGTTTCCTTTTTTATCCTGTTGGAAAAGTATTTTGATGGGTATAGGGATTTGATTCTTAGGAGGTCCCATTCATCTATTTTATTATTTCCTGGTTGTAGATTTTTCATTATGCTTACAAGTCTGTCCATGCTGTGGATTAGGTATTCTAGAGTTGTTTCTATCTTTTCTCTCATGAATTTTATAGCCTTTGTTTTTACTCCTGTGTTCCTGATCTACCTTGAGTTGGTTTGTGCATATAGTGAGAGGTGTGGGTCTTGCTTAAGTTTTCTGCAAATGATTTCCAATCTTGCCAACACCTTTTGTTAAATAGGCTGTCATTTCCTCACTTAAGAAATTTTAACTCCTTGTCAAAAATCAGTTGCCCATAGGTAGATGAATTTATTTCTGGTTTCTCAATTCTATTTCATTGATCTAAGTGTCTGTTGCTGTACCAGTACCATGTTGTCTTGATCACCACGGCTGTGTAGTAGGATTTGAGGTTAGCAAGTGTGATACCGCTGACCCTGTTTTTCTTTTTCAGTAATGTTTTGTTTATTTGAGGACTTTTTGCATTCCAGATACACTTGGAAATTGCCTTTTCCATCTTGTTGAAGAATAGAACTACTATCTGTTTTGGAATTGCATTGAACTTGTAGATTGCCTTTGGTAGAATTGTCATTTTCACAATATTTAGTTTTCCTATTCATGAATATGGCATATTTTCCCATTTCTCCAGATTGCTTTTTGTTTCTTGTAGTAATGTTTTGTAATTTTCTGTGTATAGGTTGTTTATGTCTCTAGTTAGATTTATTTCATCTTGTAGTTAGTTATTGTAATTGATATTGGTTTTTCTTAGCTCCATTTCTATATTCTCTTTGTCACTGTGGAAGAATTATATTGATTTTTTTAAAGAAAATTTTTATTTTATACTGGTTTACTAAACAAAGTTCGTGTACATTGTGATTTTTTTTAACTGCCTTTCAGAGTGGTTGTGCCATTTGACAATCCCACCAACCATGTAAAAGAGTTCCTATCTCCCATATCTTCTCCAACATTTATTACTTGCAGTTTTGTTAAATTATGACACTGCTGCTGGGGTGAGATGGTATCTCATTGTAGTTTTGATCTGTATCTTCCTTATTGCCAGTGATTCTGAACATTTCTTCATATACCTGTTGGCCATCCATATATTTTCCTCTGTGAAATTTTTTCTCCATGTCTTTTGCCCATTTTGTAATTGTCTTTTTCTTGTGGAGGACCTGTAGGGTTCTGCAAACTTTTGACATGAGACCCTTGTCTCAAACAGTATTTTCAAATGTTTTGGGTATTTTTTCCCCCCGTCAGTAGGTTTTCTTTTCACTCTGTTGGAAAATGATACACACAGGGATTTAACCTTTAGAAGGTCCCATTCATCAATTTAACCTGTCCAGCTTGTACACTTCTGGCTGTATTTGTCAGTCTCTTTATACCACAGATGAGGCCATCTAAGCTTTATCCCAGTTTGTTTTTTATGGACTTTATAATTTGGGGCTTTACTCCCAAGTATCTGATCCACCTTGAGGTGATTTTTGTGTATGGCGTGAAATGTGGATCCTGTTTCAGCTTTCTGCAGGCAGCAGCAGTCCAGTTTCACCAGAATAATTTGTTGAAGAGATTGTCATTTCCCCATTTGATAGGTTTTATTTTTTTGTCAACTAGCAGTTGACCACAGATAGATGGGTTCATTTCTGGGTTATCAATTCTGTTCCATTGGTTTATGTGCCTGTCATTGGACTAGTACCATGTTGTGTTAGTTACTACCACTGTATAGTAGGTGTTGAGGTCAGGGAGTGCCATGCCTCCCACTTCATTTTTCTTTTCCAGAAGTGCTTTGCTTATTCGGGGTTTCTTTGCTCTCTAAATAAACTTGACAAAATTTCTTTCAATTTCTTTGAAAAAGGAATTTGTTATTTGTATTAGAATTGTGTTAAACATCTAATTTGCTTTCAGTAGTATTGTCATTTTCACAATAATGAAGCCCTAAGTCTCAAATTTGGAGGCTCCTGTGTGAAACAGTTGGATTCTGGAAGGTACATTCTCTTATTTTAGTTGAAATCAGGTGTAAACTGTTTTGTTGTTTTTATTTTCTTCACAGTCCTGTGTGAGATGATTGGATTTACTGGATTTAGCTAAAATTCAGCTGTGGCTGGAAGCCTCTTGTTTAAGTCAATCAGGACCTGATTGCCAGGACTTTGTATTTAAAAGTTGATCGGGCTCTTACTAAGGCCTTCCTTATCTTTTATAGTGGTTTTAATTCTAAAGTATATTTTATCAGAGATTAGTCTAGCCATTCCAGCTTTTTTGTGGTTGTCATTTGCTTGGGATTTTTTTTTCAAGCCTTTGATTTTGAATCTGTCTTTCTATTTATTTTATATATGTCTCTTGTAGGCAACACAGTGATGGGGTTTGGTTTTTTATCTAATGGCCTTCCCTATCTTTTATGGTGGTTTTCATTCTGAAGTCTATTTTATCAGATATTAGTATTGCCACTCCAGCTTTTTTGTGGTTGCCATATGATTGGTATATTTTTCCCAGCCTTTGATTTTGAATCTGTCTTTTCATGTTATACATATGTCTCTTGTAGGTATCATATTGATGGACTTTGTTTTTTAAATCCGTTCTGCTACTCTTTTTTTCTTAATTGGTGCATTTACTCCAGCCGCATTGTGATTATTGTCAAGCCAGGCTTTCCTGTTTCCATGTTGCTGTGCTTATTTTTCTGTCGTGCCTGGTCAGTATACTATGCTTCATCCACTTTCCTTTGGTGTCTCCATATGTCTTGTAGTTTTGGTCTTCTTTTCACAAATTCCTTAAGTTGCTTCTTTTCTTCAAAGGATCTAATTTCTCCTTCCTATTTAATGGAGAGCTCTGCTAGTTGTAGCATCTTTGGCTAGCAATTGTTTTCTTTCAACTTAAGTATTTACCATCCCATGGTCTTTTAGGTCACATGGTTTCTGCTGAGAAATCAGAACTTAACCTAATTGTTTCCCATTTGTAGGTGACTCTGTTTTTCTTGCACTGCTTTTAGTATTATATCCTTATCTTAATTTGTAGAATTTTACTATATGTCTTGGTATTTTTCTTTTGGAGTCTAGTCTATTTGGTGTTAGCTATGCTTCTTGAATGTGGCTTTCCCTGTTTTTCAAACTATCTGGGAAGTTTTCTTCTAGTACTTCTTTGACAAACTCCTCAGTGATTTCCCTGTCACTCCCATGTTCTGGGGTTCCAGTCATATGTTTGTTGTTCCTTTTAGTGTTATCCCACATGATTCTAATATTTTCTTCATTTTCTTTACAGCTCATCTCTGATTTTTTCTTCTAGTATGTTTCCAGTGAGACTCTTGTCTTCTAGTTCACTGACTCTCTGTTCCATCTCTTCAGTTCTACTTTTCTGTCCCACCAGCATGTTGGACACTTCGGCCATTTTGTGGATTGCATTTTCATGTTTTTCTGCTATTTCTAGCCATCTGTGTTGGCTGTACCCTTACTGTTTTGTGATGATTTTTTAAGTTTCTCTATATCTTTATTTATATGATAATTCTTTCTTTCATTTTTTTTGTTTCTTCCACAGCTATTCAAGTTGTTCCTCATCAATATATTGCTTCTGGATCACTGTCTCTGTAGCATTTGCTCTTTTAATGGCTTTGATTGTTTCTTCCATCTTTTTCATCTTCTTCTGTAGCTGTTCAAACCCACATCAACATATCTGGTTCTCCCTATCTGAGGTATCATTGGGTCTACTTTTTAAGAATAAGAATTATTTTATTTTTTCATGACACCTGAGGTAGACTGCTACTTTCTTGACATTATGTGAGTATTTTCTTAATAGATGTTAGATTGTTGTAGCTATATAATGATCCAGGGTATGACAATGTTTTGTGAAGGACCTTTATATTGGTGCTCCCCTCTTGGGAACAACAGTCAACTCTTGGTGGGAATATTGTTGCCCTCCAGAAACCATGGCTTGACCTGGCCTCTTCTGCTTGAGCTTATGAAACCCCATGTGATACATCTAGACAATAGTATTTAAGGCAGAAGTACCTGTGATATTGGTGCTCCTGGCACAGGACAGAATTGCTGGAATCTGAGTGGTCTCCAGGTGGTGGGGCAGTGGGGTCTCCAGGAGGTGGGGAAGCAAAGTCTTCACATGACAGGGCAGCAGTGTAGTGCTCTTGGTGGGATTACAGTTTGACCACAATGGAACTGCAGCCACTCGGCCTGCAAGGCAGTGGTTCTGTCACTGGCCAGGATTTGAATACACCTGGTCTGTGTTGCAGCCTTTAGCAGACACGGGCAAGTGGTGCAGGGAAGATGAGGGCCTGGCCACACCACACAGGCCGTGGCATCTTGCAACAGAGCATTGCCTGTGACCCAACTGATTTTTGTATGTTGATCTTGTACCCTGCTACTTTGCTGAATTGGTCGACTATGTCTAATAGTTTTCTCACTAGTCTTTAAGATTTTCTAAGTATACTATTATATCATGGACATATAATTTGACTTACTCTTTGCCAATTTGCATACCTCTGATTTCCTTGTCTTGTCTTCTTGTTCTCACTAATATTTCCAGTACTATATCACAGGTACCCAGGATTTCCGGTGGGCCCGAGGGCCGCAGGCCCGAGAAGGGGAAACACAATCTACACAGAAGTTCTACAGGACACGTCACCTTCCCTTGGAGACAGCACAACTAAAATTAAGAGACACTGGTCAAAAGAAAAATGTCAGCAGTCAACGTTTTTGGAATCACAGAAGCCAAGAAAGCTTAAGATACAAGCTGTCAGATCATGGGTTGGACAATGGAAGATATTTTCCGAAGGGACTTGGTACATGAGAAGGGTTATCCTGGTGGAGGGTGGAGCTGGGAAGTAAGTGGGTAATGGCACTGGGCTAAGGGTGGGGTCAACACTTTAACTAACACTTACCCCCACAATAAGGGATTTATCTTTAGCTGCTCCACAAATTGCTGTCTGTCAGATACTCCT
>NW_006399890.1:5852572-5879566 GCF_000299155.1 Elephantulus edwardii | reverse complement strand
TCAGGAACAGGTTTGAGGCCTTGAACACTAATGAGTGAAGACCAGATGAGTTGTGGGAGGATGTCAAGGTTTAGAGCTGTTGTGCATAGGGTCGCTATGAGTCGGAAATGACTCGACGGCACATAACAACAACAACAACATATCGAATAAGAGAGGTGATAGTGGGCATCCTTGCCTAGTTCCTCTTCTCAAGGGAAATGTCTTCAATTTCACTCCATTGAGAATGATGTTGGCTCTTGGTTTTGCATATATACTTTTTTATGATGTTGAGGAAATCCCTTATATTCCTATCATGTTGAATGCTTTAATCAGGAAGAGTGTTGGATTTTGTCAAAGATCTTTTCTGCATCAACTGTTAGGGTCATATTGTTCTTGTTCTTTGTTTTGTAAATGTGATGAATTACATTAATTGGTGGGTTGTTTTTTGTTTTTTGGGTTTTGGTTTTTTTTTTATGTTGTACCATCCTTGCATACCTGAAATCCACTTGGTATTCATGAATGATTTTTAAAATATATTATTGGATTCTACTGGCCAGGATTTTGTTGAGGATTTTTGCATCTATTTTAATGAGAGATATTAATGTATAGTTTCCTATTTTGGTTGTGTCTTTACCTGACTTTGCTATTGGAGATATATATTTGCTTCATGGAATCAGTCTGGGAATATTCCATATTTTTCTATTTTCTGAAATATTTTATGTAGAATTGTTGACAGCTCTTCTCTGAATGTTTGATAAAATTTGCTAGTAAAACCATTGAGTCCAGGGATTTTGTTGTTGTTGCTAGTTGTTTCATAATCTGTTTAATTTCTTCTCTTGTGATGGGTCTGTTCAGGTTTGGATGGGTTGTAAGTGTCCAAGTATTGTCCATTTCCTCTAGGTTTTCATAATTGTTTGAGTATAGTTATAATTTTTCACACAATTCCCTTACTAACCTTTTAATTTTAGTTGGTTCTGCTGTGACATCATTTTGAGTATTCTTGAAGTAATAAAACTTAATTATCTTAGTTTCATTTGCATGTGTAACATCTATCAACACTCTGTGGTATAGAAAGTCCTAAGTGACCCAGATCTATTCTTAATTTTTTACATGTCTGTTAGTGTCCCATAGTATGTGGAGCCTTTAAGTCTGCTGGCTAATCAAAATTTAGACCTTTCAAACACTTTAGTAGTAATCGGACAAAGTTGCAGAATTAGAGCAATAGCCTGCTTTACCAGCCAGAACAGTAAGTCAATCATCTTATTAAAAGCAATGCCATAATTGCCTAACTACTAATTGTTTTAGAATTTCAGTTTATGATTTCAATCAGGCAATGCTGTAAAGAGATTGAATCTTTCTAGCCAGTTGAGCTGTGGAAAGAATTTTCTGGTAGCCTATTGCTGTTGGTTTTGATTCTTTGGTCAGCCCTTTATGACACCATTTCATAGAGATAGTATTCTAGTGTTATTTTTTTGTTTGATTGGTTGGTTGTGTACCTATGTGTAATAAAATGATTTTGGTTTTGTCAAGAGTAAAATCATACAAAAAGGAAAACTGTATTTTCAGGGACTGGCAAGGTGTGAAATTTGTATTTCCTATCTGTTATGCATCAGAGAGTTGGACAATGACCAAGGAGGATAGAAGGAGAACTGATGCCTTTGAGCTGTGGTGCTGGAGAAGAGTACTGAGAATACCATGGACTGCTAGGAAAACAAATAGATTTGTCCTGGAGAGGGTTAAACCGGGTGGCTCCTTGGAGGCAAGGATTCTGAGGCTCTGTCTAACTTACTTCGGACATGTAGTGGGGAGAGACCGGTCCTTGGAGAGGGACATCATGCTTGGGAGGGTGGAGGGACGGCGCAGGAGAGGAAGGCCCTCTATGAGGTGGATTGATTCAGTGACTGGGATAATTGGGATGGGAGTGTCAGAGACAGTGCGATTGGCACAGGATAGAGCGGAGTTTAGGGCTGTTGTACATAGGGTCGCTATGAGTCGCAGGCGACTCGACGGCACATAACAACAACAAAACAATATCTGAATAATTATTTGTTTTGCTCAATTCAAACTCTTAACTCCTGCTACATGAGGGAGCTTCAAGAAGGAACTAAGGAAAGAGTAAAATTTACTTCACTACTACCTCAACATTTTGAACTCTAAGCAACATGAAAAGGAAGGAGAACATTTATATCCCAAGAAATTAATAGAAGTACCTCTTGATGATTACACTCCCAGTGATAACTATAAATGGGTAAGATTAGAAATTATGTCTCAGAAAGTGTGGGGGGAAAATCAAGGGTTCTGGGATCTTGACGATGAAAGTATCACTCTTTTCAGCACATACTGTTGTGTACCGTCAAGTCTCAAACTGACCCATAGCTGACCCTCCAGTGGGTTTACAGAGGCAGTAAATCTCACAGGAAAGGATTGATCATCCTTAGAGAAACTGGTGAATTTGGAATTTCAGCACAGGTTCTTATCATTAGGCCACCTAAGCAACCTAATTCTGCTGAATGTTAGCCAAGAATCGGGAAATCTAGGAGAGGAGAGGAAGATGAAAGAGTGAGTGACAAACATTAATTACAGTTGCAGTAAAAAGGACAGTAGCTTGTTCCATTATCGCTTGTTTCTTTTTATATTTAGTGCCACCTATCTTCTTGAGGACTCTGTGACAAGTTGAACTAAAGAAAAGTAAAATTGGGTTTAAGCAGTACACAGACCTCACTCCATTAATGATTCTTAAACTCTATGTCATACCCTCTTTGTGCACCTTTTTGTTCTTCCCATTGTTCTGTCAAGCAGGTACACACAAGCATAATCTGACAACACTTTGCTTCATCTACCACCCTGTGTCTCTTACTTCTTTAATACTATTAGACAAAACTTCTGTTTGTGCCATGATGTGGAATTCACAAACCTGAAAAAGTGAAGAAGGAATACCCATAGGACCTTCTTGACTCTTGAGGACGTAAAGGTGCTAGTGATTAAGTATTTTCCTTTCCCATCAGTCAGGTAAGCAATTGTGAGTTGTATTTTACATGATTTCTCAGGTATTATCCATGGGATCAACTTAACAATAAATATTTCTGTTGGCATTATCTATTTATTAATTTTTGATCACTTATTTCTTTCCTTTGTATCACACACTCTCAAGTGGACTATTTGTACACAAATCCTTGTCTCAGTTTGTTTTTATAGGGAGAGTACCTGGTTAATGAAACCTGGAGATAACAACTCCAAAGAACTTCTTTAAAGTATTAAAGAGCTAGGCTGTCACTTTGAGGTCTAAGGCAATGTAAAGATGGCATAACCTTGCTTTCATAAAATTAAGAAAACCAGAAAAGAATTGGCTGACTTAAAAGATTTCAGGAAGTATCATATAATAGTTTATGGTAAGGAAGGATTAAGTTCAAGTAAACGCTTTGACAAAATAGATGGCCCCAGGGATCAACAGGTAACCAACTGACGTGTTTCAAATGACAGATGCAGCTCTGGATGTGCTCACTAGTTTATATCAGGAAATTCAGAGGACAGCTGCCTGGCCAAATGACTTGAAGAGATCCATATTTGTTACCATTTCCAAGAAAGGAGACCAAACAAAATGTAGAAATTATTAAATATCATTGATATCACATGCAAACTAAATATTGCTGAAGATCATTAGAAAATGACTAGGATGACACATAGACAGTGAACTACCAGAAGTTCAAGCTGGAGAGGCTGATGTCAGATGGACCCTGACTGAAAGCTAAGATTGCCAGAAGAATGTTTAATTGTGCTTTATTGTCTATGCAAAGGCATTTGACTGTGTGGATTATAACAAATTAAGGCTAGTACTGAGAAGAATGGAAATCCCAGAACTCTTAATTGTGCTTATATAAAATCTATACCTAGACCACAAAACTATGTGTGAATAGAGTAAGGGAACATGTCATAGCTTCAAATGAAGAAAAGAATGTTATATCTTTTATCAGGATTATATCTTTTCAGTATACCTAATGTTAAGAAGACAAAAATTCTCACCACTGGACCAATCGGTAGCATCAGGGTGGATGGCGAAGAGATTGAGATTGTTCACAGCTTCAGTTTCCTCAGCTCCATGGTCAACACTCTTGGCACCAGTAGCCAGGAAATAAAAAACGTATTGCAATGGGAAAGTCTGCGGTTAGGGACCTCTCCAAAATACTCAAGAGCAACAGTGTCTCTCTGGAGACTAAAGTCCACCTGATACAGGCCATGGTTTTTGCAATCACTTGTTATGCATCAGAGAGTTGGACAATGACTAGGGAGGATAGAAGGAGAATTGACGCCTTTGAGCTGTGGTGCTGGAGAAGAGTATTGAATGTACCATGGACTGCCAAGAAAACAAACAGATTCATCGTAGAGAGGATTAAACCAGGCTGCTCCTTGGAGGCAAGGATTCTGGGGCTTCGTCTGACATACTCTGGGCATGTTGTAAGGAGAGACAGGTCTTTAGAGAGGGACATCATGCTGGGTAGAGTGGAGGGACAGCGCAGGAGGGAAAGACCCTCTATGAGGTGGATTGATTAAGTGACTGGGGTACTCGGGATGGGTTTGTCAGAAGCAATGAGATTGGCACAGGATAGAGCAGGGTTTAGGGATGTTGTACATAGGGTCGCTATGAGTCGCAAAGGACTCGACAGCACATAACAACAACAACAATTTAATCTGTAGGCTAAGCAAATTATTTGAGAATCTGGACTCTAAGAATCTGGCTTCAGGATTGGAGGAAGACTCATCAATAACCTTTGTTATGCAGATGACACAACCTTGCTTGCTGAAAGTGAGGAGGACTTTAAGCACTTGTTGCAGATCAAACACTGCAGTGTTCAGTATATATTGCATCTCAATGTCAAGAAAACAAGTATTCTCACCACTAGACTGATAGGTAACATCATGATAGATGAAGAAAAGATTGAAACTGTCAATGACCATGGATTATCTTGTACTTGCTACTAGCAGTCAGAAGATCAGGAGATGTATTATACTGGGAAAATGTGAAGTCAGGGACCTCTCCGCATTAATGAGGAGCAATGCTGTTAATTTGAGGACTAAGGTGCAACTGACTCAGATCATGGTCATTTTAGTCACTTTCTATGCATTTGACAGGTGGGCTATGAATAAGGATAACAGAAGAAGAATTGATGCCTTTGAACTGTGGGATTGGAGAAGAGTACATAATATCCCACGGACTACCAAAAGAATAAACAGGTATGTTTTGGAGAATATACAGCTAGAGTATTTCTTGGAGGCAAAGATAATGAAGCTTCTCACATATGTTGGGCATGTTGCATATTGCTCAGAGAGTCTATTCCTTGAAGAACAACATGCTTGGAAAGGTAGAGGAATGTCAAAGGAAAGGAAGACCCTCCACCAGGTGGATTGACACAGTGACTATAGCAATGGGTGCAAATGTTTAACAGGAACTTAAAGAAACAATGAAAATTATACAAGTGTTCAGGTCTTTCGTTCATAGGGTCGCTATGAGTTGTCTACAACTCGACAGCACTTAACAATAACAACAACCTAGAGAGAGCTCTGTGAGCCTGGTGGATAGAAAGTTATGAAAGTGGGTGATTTTAATCTGCATTCCTCAGGCCTGGTTTTAATTGTTTTGGGTCAAACATTCTCCTAAGTGGTATAGCACTGGTCTGTTCATTTGCTGCACAGAGGTAACTCATAATTGCTGTGATGCTAAACACTGTGATACTGATGTGTCAAATGTGATAATGGTTACCCATGGTGGACAGTGTTTGGTGGAGCTTCCAGATTAAAACAAGCTTGGAAGCAGGAGTAGTATCCACTTCCGAAATAGTTAGCCTCCAGAAACTCTATGAATGTGGAGAAACAATGAAAGTTATACAAGCGTTCAGGATTTTCATTCAGAGGGTCGTTATGAGTCATCTATGACTCGATGGCACTTAACAACAACAACATAGAATTGGACAGGGTTCAGATCTGTTGTTCATAAGGTCACCATGAGTCATACTCAACTTGATAGCTCCTAGCAAAATACAATAACAAAAATAAACACACAGACTTCAGTGTGGATTACATAAAGAAAATAAAAATATTACAAGTAAACCCATAAACAACATCATGGTAAAGGGAGACAAAATAAAAGTTGTCAAGGATATAATTTTAGCTGGATTCTCAAAAAAAGCAGAAGCAAAATTTCAAATTTGTATTACAATGGAAAAATCAGCTGCAAAGGACCTCTTTAAAGTGCTAAAGAGCAAGGATGTTGCTTTGAGGACTAAGGAGTGCCTGACCTAAAAGTATCCATGTCCTTTCTAATCACCTCATATTCATGTGAAATTTGCATAACTGGATCCTTTAAAACCTGAAAATGGCTATACTTACACTAAGCTAGCTGAATTATTAAGCTTATATTTCTAGTATGTTCTCAAAATTATGTTCTCTACTGTATTTATCTAGTTATTGCAGAATTAGATACACATCAAGCACGTGATGGCTTTTCTCTTAAACTAAGTGTTGTGTATTGTTAGCATTTTCCATCAGCCTATGTATTTCTTAACTTCGCTATATATTGAATGTGGTATATTGGTATTGAATAGTTAGCTAGTTTCTACAACCTTTAGTGGAAAACATTCAGTCCTCTATTGCCAGAACTTACCAATGCTGTGTCCCGCTGGTCAGTAAGTTTCCTGACCTGATAAACCAAAACTAATGTTTTCTAGTATGTTTTGGGGCCAGTTTTTATTTTGTCTGAACATTAATCTTGAGGGGTTTTCTCTCTGGGGAGAAAATCCAACAGTAATGAGGAAAGAAGACTAGCGTATTGATGCCTTTGGATTATAGTGTTGACAAGGAATATTGAGTATACTGTGTACTCCTAAAAGAATGAATAAATCTGGTTTTAAATTAGTTCAGTCAGAATGTCCCTGTGAAGGAAGCTGGTGAGACTTACTCACGTGTACTTTGGACGTGATATCAGAAGGGGTCAGAATCATGTTTAGTAAAGTAGAAGGTCCATGAAAATAAGAAGTCCATCAGCAAGATGGAATGACACTGTTGCTACAATAATAGGATTAAGCTCTCTGATAGGTTATGAGGATCGTGTAGGATTATGAGTGTTTCATATTATCATAGGTAGGGTTACTGTGAGTCAGAACGAATTTGATGACTCCTGAAAACAAGACCTGTTGCATTGGAAAAAAAAACTGTCAAACACCTCTCCAAAGTGCTAAAGAATAACAATGTCAATTTAAAAAGTAGAGTGCACCTGATCCAAGTGATGGTATTTTCAATTACTTCCTATGCATTTAAAAGTTGGACAGTGACTAAGGATAACAGAAGAAGAATCGAATGCCTTTGAGTTGTGGTATTGGAAAAGAGTACTGAATATTCCATGGGCTGACAAAAGAACAAACAAGTTTGTCTTAAAGAAAGTGCAATCAGGTTGTGCTTTAAAGGCAAGCATGTTCAACTTTTTGAGGGCATGCCAAACTGTCTTCCAGAGTGGTTGTACCACTTTAAAGTTCCACCAGCAGTGTATGAGAGTTCCCACCTCTCCACATCCTCTCCAACATTTATTGCTTGCTGCCCTGCTAAACTTTGCCACTGCTACTGGAGTGAGATGGTATCTCATTGTGGCTTTGATTTGCATCTCTTTTTTTTTTGCAAGTGATTTTTAGCATTTCTTCATGTGTTTGCTGACCATCTGAAAGTCTTCTTCTGTCAAAACTCTTTCCATGTCTTTTGCCCATTTTGCCAAATGTTTTCCCCTATGGGAAAACCTATGGGTTTTCTTTTTACCCTGTTGGAAAAAGTTTTTGATGAGCACAGAGATTTAATCTTTAGAAGGTCTCATTCATCAATTTTATTTTCTCCAGATTGTTCATTTCTGTCTGTATTTGTCAGTCTCTTTATACTAAACCTTCTAAGCTCTATCCCAGTTTGTCTCTTATGAATTTTATGGTTTGGGCTTTACTCAATCTCATGAGGACAAATACTGTGTAAGAATCATTATTGTAAAAAATAGAAGGATAACTAGTAAAACATGTATGAGGACTCAAGGGGTGGAGGGGGGAAGGGATGAGGATGAGTAGGGGCAAAACCACATGCACAGTTTAGTGGGTGGAGGGGGAGTAAAGGAAATGGGAACAATTTGGTGGAGACCTGAAAAGACTGAGTAATGACGGGCAAAGTCTAATGATGATTGATTTTATAAAACAATGCATAGGAATGATTGTATGTGAAACAATGTAAATAAAGAATAGTGTGAAACAGAATGTATGCCAATTTTAAAAAATTTGTTTAAAAGGTAAAAATTACAATAAATAAAAGCGAGGACGGTGAAACTTCATCTCATCTACGTTGGGCCTGTTGTCTGGAGGGGCCAGTCCTTGGAAAAAGACATGCTGGGGTAGGTGGAAGGTCAGCAAAAAGGAGGAAGACCTCAACAAGATGGAGTGACATGGTGACTGCAGCAATGGGCTCAAGTGTGGGAGAATCCTGAGCATGGTGCAGGTTAGAGCAAAGACCAGGTCTCTTATTCATAGGGTTGATAGTTGACTCCACTTCACCTAGCAACAACAACAACAAAAACAGGCCATTAAATGTACAAATAGACATTCGCATTTCATAGTCAGCCAACAATATTTGTTGCCTTTCATAATAGATTATTTTCTGTATTTAAAACTCAAGACTTCATGTTTGGCTTTTGTTTATATTTGTTATATTAAAAACCTTACTTAAATCAGCATATCTTTATAGGAACCTTTCAAATGCTTTCATCTGTATCAAGTTTTAGAGCAGTTATACTGCAGGTGTTGCTCAGTGTCCTTTTCTTAAACTGGCAAACGCTGTCTCAAAATTCCCAAAGGGAATAATGAAAATTCCTAAAGCTTTTGGCAGGGAAACAGTTGCAGGTTTAAATCAAGTTAATTGATTTAGCTAAAGTGTTTTCAATAAAATGAATATTAAATGAAAACAAAAAAACTTTGAAACTATTTACAGTGAAAGAGGGGAGGGGGTTAGAGAATGCCCACCTAGAAGAAAGTTTGCTTTGTTGGTAATCCTTTGAGAATAAGCATTTTGAGAGTCAGGAACTCTGCATGAAAGGTATGATGTTTTGGTGCAGGGCTTCCCCCAAGAGTCAGAGGATAAAGGAGAGAGTTTTTTTTTATCTAGCAGACTCAAAAAGTTTTAAAATATTTTAAAAATTATTTGAATATATTATAATTCATCTAATAGCTTATAGTCACTAGCATTCAATGAGTACTTATTACGTTCCAGGATCCAGGAATTTTACTATAAACTTTATTAGTTTTATACAGTTTTTTTTTCTCACTGTGACACTAAGATGTTGACACTAATATTATCCTAGATTTATAGGCATAGAAATTGAGCTTCACAGAATGAAATAATCTGCCTCAATCCATATTGATACTAAGGAGAGAAGCTAAAGATAGATGAAAAGCCAAGTCTGGCTGACTACAAACTTCAAGCTTTTAAATTTTATCCTTAAAAACTTTTATTTTCAAATGGAATTAAAATATTAATCAAGATATAGAGGTAGAGATACAGAGACATAATTTGTTATTTATTGTCATCGAGTTGAGCACAACTCATAGCGACCCTTATGAACAAAAGGCCTGAAGCTTTTCTATAATTTTTGTCGTTTTTCCAAGTTCATAGAGTTTTCAGAGGCATGTGGTTTAGGAAGTGGATGCCACTCCTGCTTCCAAACCTGTCTTAAACTGGGAACTCCACCAAACACTGTTATATAAATTTTTATATATATGATTGCCCTTCTTTTTCCTGCAGAGCAACTGGAAGCCTCGAACCACATGCCTTTGGGATTGCAGTGCAGCTTCTTACCACTAGGCCACCAGATACATTATATATATATATATCACATAATAATATAATGTATAATGTACAATGCTGTTGCTGTTGAGTCAAGCATGACTCATGGTGACCCTTTGAACAAAAGGCCTGAAGCCTTTCTATAACTATCGCCATTTATCAAAGTTCACAGTTTTCAGAGGCATATTGTTTGGGAAGTGGATGCCATTCCTACTTCCAAATTATGTATAATAGTATACATAATATACATAATACAGGAAGAAATTGCCCATCCTTCTCCCCAGGAACAGCTGGTGGATTCAAACTTCATGCCTTCAGGATTGCAGTGCAGTTTCTCACAACTAGGCCACCTGTTGTGTGTCACTGAGTCAGATTGCCTGGGAGGAGATTATACATCTTCCTCTTGAGATATTTCCGGTTTGAAAGGGCAGTATAGTTCTTCACTCACTAGACTACCCTATATCTTTATCTGTCTATTATCAACATCGATATTGAGATCTATACATGAAAAATCTCTTGTGTTAAAGAAAAACCTGAATCTCTACATTGGAATAGCTTGTTATGTAACAAACACAATCAAGATATGTTGTCGTTTGGTGCCATTGAGTCAATTCCAACTCATGCTATCCTCCCTATACCTACAACAGAAAGAAGCATTGTGCAGTCTTGTGTCATCCTTTCCGTGTTTGAACCCATTGAGTAGCCACTATGTCAATCCATCTTATTGACAGTCTTCCATTTTTTTCACTGACCCTTGGTGTTACCAAACATGATGCTCTTTTGCAGAGTCTGGCCCTTCCTGATGTCATATCCAAAGTATATAAGATGAAGTATCACCAGCTTCCCTTTAAGCAGTATTCTGGCTTTAGTCCTTCCAAAACAGACTTATTCATTCTCCTAGGAATACATGGTATATTCATTATATTTGCAACACCATCATTCTAAGACATCAATTCTTCTTTGGTCTTCTTTCCTTATTATTCAGCTTTCACAATCTTATGTGGTAAATGAAAATTCCTTGGCATGGGTTAGGAACAACTTAGTCTTCAAAAGGACATGTTTGTTTAAAATATTAAAAGGGGCAAGGGTATGTACAAAGATACCAGTTTGATGTGTATGCAGAGTAGTAAAGAGTAAATTGGGCTGGTGCTAGCCACTGTTATTGTTGAACAGGTCATTCAGGAGCTAATGGTAGCTTCTCCGAGGAAGGTGAGGTTGCAGGAGTTTCTGATGTGGCTGGGTAATGTGAGCACTGTTGTCTCTTACCAGATTGGGCAAAAAACAAAGGAGGGGAGGGGAACAGCAAAAAGGAAAACACGAAATAAGAAGAAAGAAGGAAAAGCAACAACAAAAAGGAAATATTTTTTAAAAAGAAAAACATGATGAAAAAAGTGCAAAAAGTAAAATTATGTTAAAATAAAAAGTAGACAAAAGTTGATAGAATGTCTACTGAGACAGTTCAATAAATGGGAAAAGTACTGAAAGTATTCATTCATCAAGGCCAAGAAATTTGGTCAGCTAACTGAAAAAGATCATTATTTGAACCTATTTGTAAAGAAATGATCCAATGAATGAGATGGGAGCAGCAGTGAGGTGGGAATCTGTGGTTTACTTTAAATCTCATGCATTGCGTGCTTAACTCTCTGACTTGATTTCATTTCCCCCCATAGCAGCATACTGGTTAATCAGCAGAAAAGCCTAGCTATGCTTATGCCTTAGAATGAAACATTTCAAACCATTCTGTACTTCTCATAAATGTGATGTCAGTTGTTGTTGTTGTTATGTGCCATTGAGTCACCTAAAACATGATGACCCTATATCCAATAGCTCTGAATCCCCCCCTATCCTGAGCCAGTCTCACTGAGTCTGACACACCTACTCCCATTGCCCAAGTAATTTTATCAATGCATCTCATCTGGGCTCTTTCTATGCTGTCCCTCCTCCCTTCCAATCATGATGTCTTTCTCCAAGAACTGGCCCCTCCTGATGACATGTCCAATGTATGTGAGATGGAACTTCAAAATCCTAGCCTCCAAGGAGAAACTTGGTTTCACCTTCTCCAAGACAGATATATTATAAACCATGTAACATGTATGATATCAATGAATGATATGAAAACTTTATAAGTTATGCTATTCTAAATCCATTTCTAGAACTCTAGCCCCTTGAGATTAAACTCTAGCCTCAAATTACTGTTATTTTAAAATTAGAAAACTCTTCAACTGAGACTTTCTGTAGCCAGTTTGTATCATAGTGTATCATGTGATTTATTAACCATTAACTACGAAAAAAATGAGATGGAAATACTAACAACTTTTTTTTTGTAATATTATCATCTGTGCAACTCAGTGTGGTAGGAAATGGGCAAACTGAGCAAAGGAGAGCTCTATTTTTTCGCTCAGCTGATCACTTCTGTGAGCAGTTTATGTAAAAATACGGTTTCACCAACATTTGTTAACATCAACAAATTTAAAGCAATGCATCAAAAAGTTTTTGAGTAATTCTAATACACTTTCTTTGCTAAGTCCTGGAAAATCCTAAAATCAAAATGTATCATGCCACTTAAGGCTCCTCATTATTCTTAAAGAAAGTTCACAATCCTTAACATGATCCCTAATGCTAATCTTATACTACCAACTTTCTTACACTCTGGCCACCCTTGACATATTTATTTTTTACAAACTCAACACCCTTCTTCCTTATAAAAAACCATTATCAAAACAATCCAAATACATTTTCATTGAATCTATTGTGATTTGTGGCTACTTCATGTTTTTCAATGTAATGCTTCATAAGGTTTTCAATGCATTTGGCTTTTCAATTTGGTTCCAATATTTTCTTCCAAATGAACTCTAGATGTATTATGCCCATCAGTCTTTTAGTTAGTGGCAAAATAATTAACCTTTTGTGCAACACAAAGATTCTAGTAATGAACTGTCAACAGCTTCATTTTGCTTGGATTCACATTTAACACTCTTGGTACCAGTAGTCAGGAAATAAGGAAATGTGTTGCACTGGGAAAGTCTGCAGTTAGGGACCTCTCCAGATTATTGAGGAGTAATGATATCAGTTTTAAGACTAAGGTGCATCTGATTCAGCCCATGATCTTTTCAATCTCTTGCTATGCATACAAGAGCTGGACAATGAATAAGGATGACAGAAAAAGAAATGACACCTTTGAGTTGCCGCAAGGATGACCAAGAGAACAAACAGATGTTTCTTGGAGAGGGAGCAGCCAGAGTGCTCTTTGGAGGCAAGAATGATGAGGCTTCTCCCCACATACTTTGTACATGTTGCTAAGAGGTGCTGTTCCTTGGAGAAGGACATGATTCTGGGAAGGGTGAAGTGTCAGCAAAAGAGAAGAAGACCTCAGCCAGGTGGATGGACATGGGGACTGCCGCAATGGGCTCTTGTGTGTCACAAAGTGTGAGGATGGCACAAGATAGAACAGGGTTCAGATCTTTTGTTCATAGGGTTGCTATGAGTTGTGCTCAACTTGATGATACTAACAACAACAACAATTAGCTTAATAGAATACTGAAGAGTAATAAGGCCAAATTGGTGTCTAAAGTGGACTTGATTCAAGCCATGATCTTCTCAATTGCTTGCTATGCTTCAGAAATTTGGACAATGACTAACAATGGATGACAGAAGTAGAATCAATGCCTTTGAATTGTGGTGATGGAGAAGAGTACTGAAAAGCCCATGCACTGAAAAGAGAACAAACAGGTCCTCTTGAAGGCAGAGATAGTGAAATTCCATCTCACCTTCTTTGGACATACTGTTCAAAGGAGCCAGTCCTTGGAGACAAACATCACACTTGGAAAGATTGAGAATCAACATAAAAGAGGAAGACTCACAGTAAGATGGATTGACACGGTGATGCTATCAACAGGCTCAAGAGTGTTGGCGATGGTAAAGATGGCAGAGGATAGGCCAAAGTTCAGATCTGCTGTTCCCAGGGTCACTATGAGTCACAGTCAGCTCGACAGTACATAACAACAATAACAACATTAGGTTGATTAAAGATCAATTTTGCATTTTAAAAACCAGTGTATAACATCAAACAGATGAGAATGCTTCTGAATTCCTTCAGTGGTTATTTGAGAATATGGGCACAGTGCTAACCACTTCCTTCCCATGTGCAGGTGAGTGTGTCTGCAGGATAAAGCCACTACTCCAGGTAAACACTGAAGAGGGGCTTTGTATGGAGCTAGTTGAGTTTAACCTCCTTGAGTGTGTTGGTAATGGTTTTGCCCTCAGCAATTTTCCATGGGATTAGTGGAGTTTGGAATTTGTTTTCTGAGGGCACTAAAAAATATAATTCTTGGGGGCAAATTCATTGAGAGCTTGACTTTTGCCCCATAGAAACTAGAAATTATACTTGAAATCTGATACTGTATTGTGCTAATAGAGGCATATTAAACACATTTGTGTATTTCTTTAAAAGGAGGATAATGAAACGGTTTATTATTCTTTCAATCACATTTTAAGGTGACTTTTCATTTGCTCTCAGATTTTCCTCATTTGAGTTTGTAATTTGGATACAGTGGTTCATCCATCACTACAGCTTCTTCTCTTAATAGGCACTGTATTTGAACATCATTAACATTCAAACAAACAAACAGCATGGCGTCAAATACCTTTCCCAGCACTGAGAGAAAACTATGTTTAAAATGTAGGCATATCACTACCATCAAATGTGTCAAATACCCACAAGTCACTGCCATCTAACCAGTTCTTATCCATAGCAATCCTCCACTGTACTTCCAAGGTTGTCAGTCACAATTGGAGGATATTGCCCATCTTTCTCCCAGGGAACTGCTGGTGGATTCGAACTGAGCGAGGGAAGCCTCTGGTTTAGCAGCATCACTTGCTATGGATTATACCCCCAAAGGTCTCTATGAAATATATAACTTACATGAATTCTGGGGAAGGTCTTAGGAGAGTGCCTGCAGGTTTCTACTAACTATATAACCTACACGAATTCTAGGGAAAGGAAGTAGGAGAGACATTGCTAATCATGAGATGACTGACTACCTTGTTGAGCTGAGATCTCAGTTGTCATTGTGTGATCTATTATTTCTTGTTGAACTGGGTATTTTAAGATTAAAAAGTTTATTAAGTCATCTGGCTTATTAGCTGAATCCTAAAATATTTTTCAGAAGAGTAAACATTCTTAGAAAAAAAATCTGACTCAATAAAATTTTTATAGCCCTTAAAATGTTTCTGTTCCCTATTGATTTTGAACATCTAAGTCAATTACATACAACCCGAGAAATAAAAAGTAACATTAAACAGTACATATTGGTTTTAGTTATCAGTTTGTTCTAAAGACTAGAAATTTGAAGTAAAACTAAATGAGGTGAAGTTTTATCATCCTTGCCTTTAAAGATCACCTGGGAGCACTTAAGAAATATTTATCTGTTCTTTTGACAGCCCAATGGATATTCAGTACTTTTCTCCAACACTGCAACTCAAAGGCATCAATTCCTGTTCTGTCATCTTTCATTATTGTCCAATTTCTAGATGAATAACAAGTGATTGAGAAGACCATGGTGTGGATAGGTCTTTAAACTGACTTTAATCTTTCATTTTTATCCCTTTACTCTTTAAACTGACCTTGTTGCTCCTTAGCACTTTGGAGAGATCCTTGACAGCAGATTTTCCCAGTGTAACACAGCTTTTGAGTTCTTGACTGCTGGTACCAAGGATACTGATTGTGGATCCAAGTAAAACGAAATTGTTGACAACTTCAAAATTTTCTTCTTATACTATGATATTCCTTATTGACCTAGTGGTGAGTATTTTGGGATTTTTCATGTTGAGATATAATCCAATTGAAGGCTATGTGTGCTAAATGAGTTGTAGGACCATATCATGGACATTGTTGTTTGCTATGTGCTGTTGCACCTGCAACTCATAGCAACCCTATGTACAATGGCCCTAAACCCTGCTCTATCCTGTGCCAATCTTATTGTCTCTGACACATTTACTACTCCAGTCACTGAATCAATTCATTTCATTGGGGTCTTCCTCTCTTATGCATTATTCATGTAGAAAACAATGGGAAATTAGAGGAAAAAAGAACAAAAAGACCTAACGAAACTCTGAAATTTGCTTTAGAACAAACAGAAGCTAAAATGAAAGGAAGAAATAATGAATAGAGTAAAAAAAAATATTTCTAAGCCAAAGTTAAATATTACAATGCCATTTACAAAGACTAGGCATTAGAGAAAAAAAGGCAGGGGTAGGAGGATTGGAAAGCTGAGAGAACTAAAGAAAAATTCAAACCTCAAGTTACAATATTAAAAGATTATCTGGGTAAAGTACTGAATGATGTAAGAAACATCAAAAGAACATGGGAAAAAAGACATAGAATCACTGTACCAAAAAAATTAATCAGTATACAATAATTTCAGGAAGAGGTATATAGGAAATTACTAATGGCAGTAAAGGAATAATTCCAGGCTACACTGATGGCATTGGCAAAATAAGACTCTGAGATGTTTCAAAATAAGAACTGAGATGTTTCAACAAACAGTTGCAAGCATCAATGTGTTACTTGACTATGCAAAGAAATTTGATAGTTACTTACTCAACTAACTAGAAGAGATCTCTATCTCTTCCCCTTCCAAACAATGATGATCCAATAGAATGTGGAAAGTATTGAAAAATATCAATAATGTGGCAAGCAAATAAAATCTTGCCTGAATGTTGTTAAAAAAACAACTGGAACATGACATATACAGGGAACTCCTGGAAATTCAAGCTGTATCACAAGGGGTCATTAAACAGGGATATCATTGATGATGTTAAATGGATCTTGATGGATAGAAAATAATACTAACATGATATTAACTTATATTTTATTAGTTAGACAAAGATATAAATTATGAGCAACACTGAGAAAAATGGAAATTCCAGAACACTTGATTGTGTGCTTGTGCTTGTGGGAATCTGTATATAGATCAAGAAACAATTGTTGGAATGGAAAAGGAGGATATTGCTTGGTTTAAAATCAGGAAAGTTGTGGATCAGAGTTATATCCTTTCACCATATCTATTTAATCTGTATGCTAAACAGATAATCTGAGAAGCTAGATAATATGAAAAAGGTAGAATCAAGATCGGGGAAAGAGAACTCACCAACAACTTTTTATACGTAAATGACACAGCCTTGTTTTGAAATTGATGAGGGGTATAATTACTCACTTCGGATCAAAAGCTATTAATATGAATTACTTCTTCAAAATAAAAATTTTTTTAAACCCTTTTTTTTTTTAAACCCTTAAATGTATTGCCATTGAGTCCTAAGCAGACTAACAACTGATTCTTCTTTAGGTTTTCAAAAGCTATCATTCCACAAATGATCACCCATCTTTCTCCTTCAGGACTCTGAGAAGATTAGAACTGATTGCCAATGGATCAGCAGCACAGTCTCTAAGAATTAGGTTATCATAGCCCCTCCTCAACATGTTGTCGTTGTTGATTGCTGTTGAGTCGCACACGACTCATAGCGATCCTATGAACAAAAGACCTGAAGTCTTTCTGTATCATTTCTCCAAGTTCATAGAGTTCCTGAGGTATGTGTTTTAGGAAGTGGTTGCCATTCCTGCTTCCAAACCTGTCTTAAAACTGGGAGCGCCACCAAACACTGTTCACCATGTGACATATGACACCCCAATGGCACAAGGTTCAACATCACAGCAAACCCAGATTACCTCAGTACAGCACACTGAGAGAAGAATGCTTTACGACTTAGAAGAATGTTCCTCCAAAAGATAATCTGGCAACAATCCGACATTTCACATGACGGATAACCCAGAACCAAGAGTGCCCATCTTACAAAGTCCTGCTGTGTCATCTAGTTCCAAAATGGAGACGAAGACTCAGCTTTAATATGGGGACTCCTCAGAAGGTCTTGTCTTCCTTAACATAGAAAATAAAATTCCTTACCAATAAGCAACATCATACTAAATGGAGAAAACATTGAAGTTGCCAGGAATTTCATTTTACTTGTATCCACGATCAACACACATGGAAATCACAGTCAAGAAATCAAACAAAGTACTGTCTTGGACAAATCTACTGTCATGGATTTCTTAAAAGTACTAAAGGAGCAAAGATAATGCTTTAAAGTCTGTCTCAAGCTATGGTATTTTCAATTGCTTTTTTTCTTTCTTTTTTAAATTAATTTTAATGAAAGTTTACAGAGACTTTGGATTTCCATTCATTCATTGTTGCACACTTTCCTCTCTGACCACCCTTCCCCTCAGTTCACTTTTCTCTTTGAAAAGTAAAAAAAAAATAAAAGAAAAATTTTTTCATTGTTATACAGTCCTCCCCCCCACCCCCATCCCCCCCAGTCTACTCCACTGTGCAGCTTTCATTCTTGACTCTTGTCACAAAAATATTATCCAATACTATACTTTTTAAAACAGTTCTCATCTTCATCTGTTTCAATGCACTATACATTATTTATCCTCTCTTTTCTTAGTTCCCTCCAACCCTGATGTCAGTCCTGCTTTACAGCAATGGCATTATACAATATTTGTCCTTTTGTGACTGAAAATATTCTATGGACTGTCAAAGAACAAATAAGTCCATTTTGGATGAAGAGCAACTAGGTCGCTCCTTAGAAGCAAGGATGGTGAAACTTGGTCTCACATACTTTGAATATGTTGCAAGGAGGGGCTAGTCCTTGTAAAAGGGCATTATGCTGGGGAAAGTGGAGGAAAAGTGAAAGAAAAGAATATTTCTATCAAAATGAATTTATATAACGACTTTAACAATCGGCTCAAGCCTATCAGAGATGATGAAGATGGTACAGGAGAGAGGAAAGTCCAGATCTGTTCAAAGGGTCACTTTAGATCATTGTGGACTCATTGTACCTAATAACAACATTGTTGTTGTTGTTATGTGCCTTTGAGTCCCCTGCAACTCATAGTGACCGTATGTACAACAGCCCTAAACCCTGCTCTAACCCATGCCAAGCTTATTGTCTCTTATTGACAATTATCTATCCCCTTTACTCCAGTGACAGAATCAATATATTTCATTGAGGGTCTTCCTCTCCTGTGCTGTCCCTCGACCCTCCCAAGCATGACGTCTCTCTCCAAGGACTGGTCCCATCTTGCAACAGGTCTGAAGTATGTCAGAAGACTTCAGAATCCTTGCCTCCAAGAAACAGCCTGGCTTCACCCTCTACATTCTATACTTCATACAAAACTAAGCAAACCTGTTGATATTGAGTCAATTTCAACTCAACAGTGACCCTACAGGACAAAATACAACTACCCATATGGTTTCCAAGGTTGTAAATCTTTATAGGAGTCAACCATCACATCTTCATCTTACGGCGTATATGGTAGGTTTGAAACAAAAGGAGATGTTATAACAGATAAAAAAAATGCAGCTGTCATCTATTTATGTAGCAGTTTGGGATTTTAACTGCACAGCTTGAATTCCTTTATACTTAAATAGCTATCTATAAACTCACAATTATGGTTTGTATTAATATGTCTTTCTTCTTTTATAAGGTGGCCTCTTTGAGGGTTGGCAATGCTTTATTGTATATTCTCAATGTTTCCAGTTCTGATCACATGAACATACCTTCCTTAGTATTGATTGAAAGAGTAAATGAGTGATTAATGATGCTGGAAGTTGTAATGAGTTTTGTGACCTCACTTGTTGCCAAAGAATTCCTATCTGTTATTCAGTTAAATTGCTTCTGCCCTCTTCTTTCTTGGAGTAGGTGAACCAAAAGGAATGCATCTTTATCTTACAACTAATGATCCATCTAGTCTCAGTTCATTGCTATGATTTTTTAAGTATACATTTACAATGTTTCAAAAACCATTTGGAAATGTAATTATCATGTTTTCTACCTTCATGAATGCATAAGGGATGGATTTATTTACACATGTAGGTATATACTATTTGTCCAGATTTCTCTCCACTTTCTCTGCAAACATTTCCAGGGCACAGAAGGTTGTGCTCTATTTTCAGTCTCTATCCATCAAGAGGAGTCTGGAGGAAACATGCACATCCCCAACAGCCCCTTTCTCACAGGTCCTAGGTAATGACTCATTGTTGTTTACAAGAGAATTTTGCCTCATGTGAAGCAGGTGATGAAACATTTGGACAGTGCCATAAAAATCTTAGTAAAGTGTGGTGAGCATTAATCATCAGTCTGCATATTTTAAAAAAGCTTTTGGTCCTCTGAGCCACTGTCAGCTTGCAGTGCAACCTTTTTCCATGTTCCTTTTGACCTGTTGTCCTCTCCTGTCTTGCAGCCTTCACTCATACCTCACATTCTACACTCGGTACTTCCCCCACCTCACTCTGAAGATCTCTCTCTCTCTCTTTTTTAAAATATCCAGCTCCTAAAATTTACAACAAATTTCAACACCAAGTGAAAGTAGAAAGAGAAACTTCTTGGCCCCTGTCTTGTCTCAGCAGGACGACTAAAGATTTTTCCTTGATAATATAAGACACTGGCTGAGTGAGTAGCAGCATTAAACAGACAAGGAACAAGTAGATTTCCTGCAAATAGAAAGTTTATTAATACTAAATTCCTCTCTGCTAACCTCAGTCTAAAGCACCACATTATACACCTACAGAAAGTACAGAAGAGTACGATTACTAATACTATTTATCATTGTTCTCCATTTCTACTCTAATTATGTTGCTATTTTTCTGCATTTATCTAACACCAACCTAACTCACCAAAAGCCCTCTTTTCTGATTAAAGTATTTGTTAAATAGGAAGGAAGAAGAGAAACATCACTAGATCTTTTCACTCATTTCTACCATATCTAGCACAAGCATAGTTGAAAAATGGAACACTGATAGTCCTAGAGGAAATGTTTCTTGAGATTCAGATGCTATTGATTCACTTGGAGTAGTGCCGAGAGAGATAGGATCCATCTGCACTCTATAAGTAGACATTTCATGATCTCAATTATTGTAACAGAGAGAGAAGAAGACCCTCAGTAAGTTGGATTGACACAGTGACTGCAATAACGGACTCAAGAGTGGCAAAGATGGTGAGGCTAGGAAAAGCTTTACATCTTGGGTTCATAAGATTAGTCAACTTGACAGCACCTAACAATCTTAATTGTTCATAGCAAAACCTTAATCTTTGTAGCAAATAAGAGCAAGTGAAGAAAAAGTGCAGCATTCAATGAAATACAACTAAATTTTTTTTCCTTTTACTAGTCCTCCAACTTCTGGTATTCCTGCTATATTTCAGAGTTGCTCAATTATTTTTAGTACAGTGATTCTCTGTATTCCTGCTATCTTCTTTTGATGGTTCCTGGATCATTCAAAATTTTCCCACAGTATTGCAGCTTGAGGCCTGAATTTATTTTTTAGTTATTTAAACTTGAGAAACACTGAACAAGTTCTTTCCTTTTTATTCTCTAATTCTAGCTCTCTGCACACTTCATTATAATACTTTGCTTCATCTTCTCTAGCTGCCCTTTGAAATCTATTCGGTTCTTTTACTTCAGAATCTCTTCTCTTTGTTTTGGCTTCTCGATGCTCTAGTGCACTTGTTAGAGACTCGTCTGACATTTTTCTTTCCCTTCCTTCCCCATTCTTGTAATGACCTTTTGCTTCCTTCACACTCATCTAGTCTTTAATCATCAGTGTTTAATGCCTCAAACCTACTCTTTGGATGATTTTTAAGTTCTGATCAGATAAACTTAGAATCACATTTTGTGGTCTTGTTTTAACTTTCTTCAGACTCAATTTGAATTTGCACATGAGTAATTCACTGATGGTCTGCTCCACAGTCAGCACCTAGCCTGGTTTTGATTGCTGATATTGAACTTCTCCAATGATTTATTTATATATATGTATTCTCCAACGGTGTTGTTTATTTCGTTGTTTTGTTGTTTTTTTTAAAAAGTGGTCCATCTGATTCTAGTTCCATCTATCAGGTGAGGTTTACATAAAGTCATCATTTGTGTTTTTGTTGTGTTTTTTAAAAGGCATTCACTATGAATAAGTAATTAAACATATAAAATTTAATCCCTTGATTTTTGGCCTCATTTCTGTCAGGAAGCCTGCACTTTCTAACTGCAATTCCTTTCTTAATTTTTCCAACTTCATATTCCCAGTCACCAATTATCATTAACACATCTTGATTGCACTTTGGTCAATTTTAGGTTGCAAAATTTGGTAAAAATCCTCAATCTTTTCCTCTTTAGCTTTAGCTGTTGGTGCATATATTTGAATGAGACTGTTATCAACAGGTTTTCCTTGTATGTGTGTGGATATCATCCTATCTATCATTCACACATTATACTTCAGGATAGAACTTAAAAATTATCTTTTTAACTATGAATGCAATACCATTCTTCCTCAGTTTTTCATTCCCTGAATAACAGATCATGTTATTGTCTGATTAAGAGTGGCAATGCCAGTTCATCTTATCTCACTAATACCTAGAACATTGATGTTCACAAGTTTTATTTCATTTTTTATCTTCTATATTCATATTTTCCACATTCCAATAATTAAAGGATGATTGCAGCTGTTTCTCCTCATTTATATTGACTTCCAATCTGGGTTCTACCTGTAATACTATAGCTACCCATGTTCCTCTATTATTCATAGGGTTTTCAGTGGCCTATTATTTCAGAAGTGAACAGCAAATCCTGGTTCCTCGTTGATCTTACCCTGAGAGTTCTGCTCTAATCTATCCATAATAGGTGATCCCTCTGGAATTTGATACACTGTTGTCATGGCTTTCATCATCACATCAATCCACGTTACTTTATTACAGCAAACTGACAGGCAAGTGCTGTACTAATAAAAGCAAATTGTAAGCTAGTAAGAATATATACATTTGAGCGGTAAAATAATTAGATCAAAGACTATTGCTTTCAATATGGATTACATTTCAACATCAAGGAAACAAAAATTTTCACCACTGGACCAATAGGTAACATCCAGTGGTCAGAAAATCAGGAGTCATATAGCTTGGGAAATTCTGCTTTCAGAGACCTTTCCAAATTTATGAGGACTAATGATAACAATTTAAAGATTAAGGTATTTTGGATTCAGGGCATGGTCTTTTCAATCACTTGCTGTGCATCTGAGAGATGGACAACAAATAAATTTTACTAAAGAAGAATTGATGGCTTTGAGTTGTGATGTTGGAGAAGAGTACTGACTATCCTATGGACTTCCAAAAGAATAAACATATTTATCTTGGAAAGAATGCTGGCAGAATGCTTCTTGGACATGAAGATTACAAAGCTTCATCTTATACACTTTGGGGATGTTGTTAGAAGAGGCTATTCTTTGGAAAGGGATATTTTTCTTGGAAATGTAGAAAGCTGGTGACAAAGAGAAGACCTTCAACCAAGTGGATTGATGGACACAGTGACAGCTGTAATGAAATTTCTCACCTGTGTTGACCCTCTACCTTTCTGAGCATGATGTTCTTCTCCAAGGATTGGTCCTTTCTGGGAACATTGCCAACATATGTGAGACGGTGCTTCAAAATCCTTACCTTCAAGGAGCAATCTGGTTTCATGCTCTCTGGGATAGACCTGTTCTCTTGTCAGTCCTTGGTATATTTGAAACTCTTTTCCAGTGCCACAATTCAAAAGCATCAATTCTTCTGTCATCGTTAGTCATTATCAAGCTCTCAGATGCATAGCAAGCAATTGGAAAGATTATGGCTTGGATCATGTGCACATTATTTTCTAGACTAACATCATTGTTCCTTCGCACTCTAAAGAGATCCCTGATAGCAGACTTCCCCAAAGCAACTAGTTTTTTATTTCCTGATGCCAAGAATATTGATTGTGGACCAGAGCAAGATGAAATTGTTAACCACCTCAACCACCTCTCCATCTATCATGATTCTGCCAACTGGTCTGAAGGTGAGAGTCTTTGTTTTCTAGATGTTGAGCTTCAATCCATACTGAATACTACAGTCCTTGACCTTCTGTAGTAAACACTTGAAGCACAAATCCTGGCTGGTCTTGGGGTTGGAGGGCATATTTTGGTAACATTGTTATTATATTCCCTCTACATCCAACAACCACAACAGCATTCATCATGACCAAGTGGGATTTATAAGAGGTATGCGAGGATGGTTCAACATTAGAACAAAAATAGAACATGATCTTACTAATTGATGAAGAAAAGGTCTTTACAAAATCCAACATCATTTTCTGATTAAAACATTCAACAAAATAGAAGTAGAGGGGAATTTCCTTAACATGGTGATGTGTATATGCAAAACCAAGAGCTAACATCAGATTCAATGGAGATAGACTAAAGGCATTTCCCTTGCTAGAAAAGGATGCCCACAATCACCACTGCTATTCAATAGTATATTGGAAGTATTTCCTAGGACAATAAGTCAAAAGAAAGAAATAAGAGGCATCCGAATTGACAAAGAGGTTGTAAAACTATTGCTATATGCAGGTGATATGCTATTATACATAGAGAACCCCAGACTAAACATAAACACTGCTAAACTTTACAGACCAACTTAGTAAAGTAGGTAGATACAAAATAAGCATTCAAAATCGATTTTTCTATAGCAACAAAGAAAACACAGAAAAGGAAACTAGAAAAGCAATATAATGTACAATATCCAACCACAAATTGAAAACTTAGGAATAAACCCAACTAGAGATGATTTTATGCATTCTAATGCTTAGTAGAGACTTACTAGTAAGGAATTGTGCTGCCAATGCAAACGCGCATGGTTCAAATACATCAGCTACCGAGGAGCCGGTTGGTTCCCGGGAAAGGGTATCGGAAGGGCACCTTGCAGTGCATGGCTGCTCGCCGCTGATGTGTCAAATACGTTAATGGTTGGTTACCCATGGTGGGCAGTGTTGGGTGAAACTCCCCAATTAAAACAAGCTTGGAAGCAGGAGTGGCATCCGCTTCCGTAATAGCTTGCCCCCCGAAACCCTATGGACCTGGAGAGAGGATGAGAGACACACAAGTGTTGAAGACTCTCCTTCATAGGATCACTATGCCTGAGACTCGAAGGCACTTAACAACAACAACAACTCCTGGGCAATCTATGCCCATGTGATTTACTATCTCTGAAAACCCACTGGAGGTTCAGCTATGGGTTAATTCTAACTTGACAATGCACAATAACAATAGAGATACAAATGATATTTATTAGGAAAACTAAAAAACACTACTGCAAGAAATACTGAGACCTAACTAAATGGAAAAATAGTGCCTGTTTATAGACAGGAAGACTCAACATTGTGAAATGACAATCCTACCAAAAGCAATCTACATGTTCAACCCAATCCAAATGCTGGTAACAGATTAATTCTTAAAGGAGATAGAAAAGTTAATTTCTAGCTTTATTTGGAAAGAGACCCCGAATAAACAAAACTCTTCTGAAAAATAAAAGTTAAGGCAACACACACCCTGATCTCAAATCCTACTACACAACCATTGTAACCAAAACAGCATGGTATCAGTACAACAACAGATACATAGATCAATGGGATAGGATGGATACCCCAGAATTCAACACATATATGTACAGTCAATTGATATTTGATGAGGAAACAAAACCTATTAAATGGAGAAATTATAGAATCTTTAACAAAGGCTGCAAAACCTGGACATCTATCTACCTGCAGAAGACTAACACCACAAACAAAAACCAACTCAAAGTGGATTAAAGACCCGGGGTAAAGTCAAAACCATAAAGATCATAAGAGATAAAATAGTAACAAATTTAGAAGCCCTAGTCTATGGCATAAATAGGTTCCCAAATATAGCTTAACTAACTTAACCAGGAGAGGATAAAAATCAGTGAATGGAGCCTTCTAAAAATAAAATCCCTGCGCGCATCAAAGCTTTTTCTAAAAGGTTAAAAAGAAAGCCTGCAGACTGTGAAAAAATATTTGACAACATTTCAGACAAAGGTTTCATGACCAAAGTTTATAGAATATGGTAAGACTACTGCCTTCAATATGTTTTACATCTCAGCATCAAGAAAACAAAGGTGCTCATCACAGGACCAAATGCCAACTTTGTGATAGATGGAGAAAGGATTGAAGCTGTCAATGATTTAATCTTACTTGGATCAACAATCAAACACCCTTGGCATCAGTAGTCAGGAAATCAACCATATCTTTATTTTCTTACAACCAAACCCTAAACTGAATTACATTTAAACAAAGAACTTTTCGTCAAAACCACAGTACAGTGAAAAGGCAGTAGAAGAAGAGATGTTCACCAAATAAAGCCAAAAAGAGGCTTGTATTGTAAGTCAATTTGAAAAAAACAACAGGGTGAAATATTTAAGAAACTTGAATAGGAATTAAGATAACATATAAAGGTAACATATAAATATTTAATCAGTGAATGGAAATATGCTCTATCTATTCAGTAGAAAAATACAAATTGTAACTGTAAAGAACTTTCAGTACAGACCCACAAAATTTCTAAAATTTTAGAAGACTGAAAAAAGTTTAAAAGACTAAAGTTTGTGTAGTTACAGTAAGAATGTGGCATAACTAGAACTTCTAAACACTGCTAGCAAAAGTGCAACTTGGTATGATCACTTTGGAGAAACTTTTTTATATCATCTATTAATGCTGAATATGTCTACTTTATGTACCAGCAATTCCATGTGTACATCCATATACATAAAAAAGAAATAAGCACAAATATGTACCAAAAGATAATCACAAAAATGTTCACAGCAGCATTATCTATAATATCCAGACACCAAAGTCATCATGAATGTCCATTAAAAATACAATGGCACATCCAAAACCTTCTCCAACAGGATAAAAAAGGAAGGCACAGATTGGGGAAAAAATACTTGGTAATGACATGTCAGACAAGAGACTTCTATCTAGAATTTATAAGATACTTAAGCACCACAACAAGATAAAAAGTAAATAACCCAAATGAAAAATGGGCACAGAATATGAAAGACACTTCACCAAAGAACACGTTAAGATGGCAAACAAACACATGAAGAAATGTTCAAAATCCCTAGCTCTAAAAGAGATGCAAATCAAAACAACTATGAGATATCATCTCACCCCAGTAAAGATAGCAAAATTCAACAGAGCAGCAAACACCAATTGCTGGTGAGGTTGTGGAGAAGCTGCAACCTTTGTTCACTGTTGGTGAGAGC
>NW_006399890.1:5843579-5852099 GCF_000299155.1 Elephantulus edwardii | reverse complement strand
AGTCCATAGTGAAGGCTTCATAGTGGAGTGCACCTGGGGGGAGGGTTTGCATAACAATAAAAGAGTTTTTCTTTTTCTTTTCAAAGAGAAGAGTAAATTTGAGGAGGGGATGAGTAGGGAGAAAAGTACAACAATGAATAACTGGAAGCCTTAAGTCTTTGTAAACTTTCATTAAAATTAATTTTTTTAAAAAAGTATAATGGGTAAAAACCATGATGAATTCCATACAATAATAAAAATAAATGTGTCAATATGTCACAAATGAATGTATCTAACATGATGAATACATGAGTGCATTTATATAATGCTTTAAAAGGGAAACTAGCCTATACTATTATAAGACAAGGTAGTAAGTATTTAGAGATATGGACACACAAATCTATAAACTTAAGTTTGTTTATTGACTTGGTGGTTACATGGAAGTTCTGTTTTATTGTTTTATATATATATTTGTAAGCACTCTTATTCCACATTATGACGTAATTTTATATTTCAATGCCACCAATTCAGAAACAACTCATAGCTGATCCTCCACTGAGCTTCCATTGCTGTAAATAGCATGGGAGAAGATTTTCACATCTTTACCAAGAAGCCATTGGTAGATTCAAAATGCCAGAGAAGTACAAATCTTTGGATTAGCAAAGCAATTCCCTATAGACTACTCTAGCTAGATTATAGATAGATAGATAGATAGATAGATAGATAGGTGATAGATGATAGATAGATAGATAGATATCGATATCTCACATACTGTAATGCAAAAATGTATATTCTTCTATATGTAAAGTATTCCAGATTGTCACAGATTCTCATTTCATTGAGTTTACTATATGTGATTATTTCTCCTAATATAACTTCAGTGAGACTAAAACTTACTCTGGCTAGTTGAAACACAAGAGAGATGGCTTATTCAGGCATTACTCAGAAATTTCAGGAAGTCAGAAGCTAGGCTAGGATGTAACACAGGCAGGGTCAGTGAGTTGAGAACAACACAGTCAGCCCTACAGCTGACTTCAGCTCACCATTCTCAAATTCAGAGAAGAAAGAGTCATTGCCTTTGGATTGCAATCAACTCATAACTGATCCTTAAGTAGGTTTTCAGAGGCTAGAATTTGAATGGGAGGAGATTTCTTTCTCTTTTTCCCCTCACTTGCTTTTGGGTTGGCAGGAAAATGCCTTACTCATTAAGCCATCAGGGCTCCTCAGCTGCCTGTAGTCCCCTGCAAAAACTTCAGTTCTTTGTGCCAACTGACTTGCCTAATATTCAAACTCTTAATCATGGGGTTCCTGCTTTATGCTGTTCATTCACAGTTACCTTCAACTATTCCATGTTTTTGAATGATGAGATCTAGGCAGGCGTCTGAGTCTTATGTGAGAGAATCTGGAAAACAAGGCTTATACCTTGGACATGCAGGACTTACAATATGGAACTATTCTAGTCAGTTGGCTAGGTAGTTGTCTTCCATATTTTTTGGCAAATAAAGTCATTCACTGGATAAAAGTCTTACTCCATCTTCATGAGTTTGGTAGTCTCTACTTTGAGGAATCAGTTCTTTTACGCTTGTTTTATGAGTGACTTCCAACCTGAGGGGTCATCTTCTAGCACTTTATCCAATACTGTTTCTCCATTGTCCATACAGTTTTCAAAGGCTTGCTATTTTGGAAGTAGATGGCTATTCCTGCCTCTTAGTCTTAATCTGAAAGCTCCACTAAGGGCTAAACCTGTCTGCTGAGGGTAGCCCTGCTGGTATTAGAAATACTAATGGCCAATCCCAGAGGTGAGAGGTTCGAATCCACCAGATGTTCTGCTGAAAAAGGAGAGACAATCTCCTCCTGTACCAGTCAGATCTGATTTGATCACACACACACACACACACACACACACACACACACACACACACACACTAAATACTAATGGCTTAGTTTTCAGCATCACAGCAACACACAAGCTACCATTGTACGACAAACTGACATACCAGTAGGGGTGGAGATATAGAAATATATACAGATATATATTTTAATGTATTTTGAAAACATTTCATTTCATTTATATGTTTTAAATTTTTTTTTCTTTTTCTCCATTCACCTTTGTTTTTTATCTCTGTTATCTCTCCAAGATTGATTCTTACTGTGTGTAAACCATGTCTTGGGTGTTTGGGTTTTTTTTATTGTTGTTGTTGTTTGATTTTTTGTTTTTTTTGTTTTGTTTTGTTGAACTTAATTCACTTTATTTGTTATAGAAAATCAACTATGTGTTGGCCACAGCTGGAGCCTGAGTATATAAGTGATTAGAGAGACTATGGCCTGAATCAAATGCACCCGAGTCCTCAAACTGACATTGTTATTATTACTCCTCAATAATTTGGAGAGGTCCCTAACTGGAGACTTTCCCAATGCAATATTTATCTCCTAAGTGCTGGTACCAAGGGTGCTAATTGTGGATTCAAGTAAGATAAAGTCTTTGACAGTTTTAATTTTTTTTCTCCATATATCATAATGTTACCTATTATTCCAGTGGTAAGAAACCTTGTCTTCTTGAAATTGAGATGAAATCCATATTGAAGATTGTATTCTTGGATCTTCTGCAACAAGTGTTTCAAGTCCTTCTCTCAGTAAACAAGGTTGTCATCTGCATAATGCAGGTTATTGATGAGTCTCTCTCATCCTAATACTAAATTCCTCTTCATAGAGTCTAGCCTCTTGAATAATTTGCTCAGCACACAGATTGAATATGTACGGAAAGAGAATGCAACCCTGACATACCCTTTTAGAATTTTAAACCATGTAGTAGTGTTCCCTTGCTCTGTTAACACAACAGCCTCCTGGTATAGGTTTTTCATGAGCACAATTAAGTGCTTTGGGATTTTCCATCCTTCTCATTGTTAGTCATAACTTGTTATGACCCACACAGGCAAATGCCTTTGCATAGTCAATAAAGCACAAATAGACATTCTTTTCCAACACCACAGTTCAAAGGCATCAATTCTCCTATCATCCCTAGTCATCATCCAGCTCTCCAATGCATAGCAAGTGATTGCAAAGGCCATGGAATGTATCAGGTGCACCTTAGTCTCCAGACTGACATCCTTGCACTTCAGCACTTTAAAGAGGTCTCTAACCATAGACTTTCCCATTGAAAAATGTCTTTTAATTTCCTGGCTGCTGGTGCCAAGAGTGTTGACAGTGGATCCAAGCAAACCAAATCTGTGAACAATCTCAATCTCTTCACCGTTCATCATGATGCTGCCAATTGGCCCAGTGGTGAGAATCTTGATATTGAGTCTTAATCCATACTGAAGACTGCAGTCCCTGACCTGCCACAGCAAGTGCTTCAGGTCCTGTTCAGTTTCAGCAAGCAGGGTTGTGTCATCTGCATAACACAGATTATTGATGATTCTTCCTCCAGTCCTGATGCCACAATTCTCCTCATAGAGCCCAGCTTCCCGGACAACCTGTTCTGCATAAAGATTGAAAATGTATGGAGACAGGATATAGCCCTGGCGTACACCCTTCCCAATTTTGAACCATGCAGTGTTCCCTTGCTCTGTTCTGATGACTGCCTCTTTGTCCAAGTATAGGTTTCACATTAGCATAATCAAGTGTTCTGGGATTCCCATTCTTCTCAGAGTTAGCCACAGTTTGTTATGATCCACACAGTCAAATGCCTTTGCATAAATCTGAATACTCAGATGTAGAAAAGTATCTGACAGACAAGCATTTTTCTCGTATGGTTCTTCTTAAAAATTTTCAGTGTCAGTCAGAATTTTTTGGTACAGTGAGTCTATGTAGTCCCTCAATCTTCTTTTGATACTTTCTGATAATAATCACTGGATTAGTGATAGAAATGAGGATGAAAATAGAATGATTTAATTTTGTATTTTCAATTATTTATTCACTGCAGTTACCTTTTTGAAAAAACACAAATGAACATCAACTGATGGGCTGCATAAGAATAAGATTGACTACATCTATAGAAGGATTCATTGGAAAAGCTCAATGTCAGTGGTCAAAACTAGACCAGGGGTAGACTGTAGGTTACTCATGTGCAAGTTCAAATTGAAATAAGTCCATGAGAATCAAGATATTATCTTTAATCTATTCCATCTGAATTTCAAGATCATCTTAAGGATAGGTTTGAAGCACTAAACACCAATGATTAAAGACCACGTGAGATATGGGATGATACCAAGAATATCATCCATGAAGAAAACAAAAGATCAGTACAAAGACAGAGGAGAAAGAAAAAAATTGAAATGGATGTCAGAATGTCAGAAGACACTCTAAAAATTGCACTAGAGCATCAAGAAGTCAAAACAAAGGGAAAACATGCCAAAGTAAGAGAGTTGAATAAAAGATTTCAAAGGGCAGCTTGAGAAAACAAAATAAAGTGTTATAAGAAAATGTTCAGAGAGCTGGAATTCGAGAATAAAAAGGGGAAAACTCACTCTGCATTTCTCAAGGTGAGAGAATTGAAAACCAAGTTTAAGCCTCAAATTGCAGTGTTGAAAGATGCTATGGGCAATATATTGAATGCCCAAGAAAATATCAAAAGATGATGGAGGGTATATATAGGAAAAAATGCTGTAGAGAAATTATATCAATACACCTCAATTTATTACTCTCATGTCAGAACTCCTAGCTGACCCTCTAGAGGGCTTTCAGAGGCTGTAATCACATGGAGGAGACTGTCCTCCTTTCTCCTGCTCCCTACGTCGGTAAAGGACTGTTGTTGTTGTTGTTAAGTGCTGTCAAGTCATAGACGACTCACAGCAACCCTATCAATGAAAGACCTGAACATCTGTATAATTTTCATCTTTTCTCCACTTTCAAAGAGTTTCCAGAGGCAAGCTGTTTTTAGAAGTGGGTGACACTTCTACTTCCAAGTTTTTTTAATCGTTGAGCTCCACCAATACTGTCACCATGGGTAACCATTATTACAATTGACACATCATATCACAGTGTTGAGCACCACAGCAACCATGAGTTACCTCTGTACAGCAAATGGACAGACCAGTGCTATACCACTTAGAAAGGACTAGTTAATTAAAAATGTACTGTGAAAGATGTTCAAGATAAATTATGTAAAGAAAAAAAAGCTAAATACATTAAGTGTATTATAACTTTATTAGGTCTTTTTGGTATCTTAATGGTAAGGAATTACACTACTAGTGCAAAGATACATGGTTCAAATCTACCAGCTGCTCTGTGGGAGAAAGATGGGCAATCTCCTTCTGTGTGATTAAACCATTTCCAAAAACCCACTGGAGGGCCAGCTATGAGTTGTTGCCAACACAATAGTACTCAACAACATCACTTTAATAGTTTAGAATTGATCTATCTATATGTCTACCTATCTACCTTCATTGTACCTTTCAATATATGTATGAGAATTTTATGAAAATTATAATTTAAAAATTTTCCCAATAAGCATATACTACTTTGACATTTGAAAAATAAAAAAGGGAATTAGTGACTTTGTAAGAAGTAAAAGGAAATGTGTAGGACCTAGAAGTTAAATGTCATTTAGTTCAAGAATTTTGTTTGTTATTAGCTACCATCCAGTTGTTTAAGAGTCACAGCGACCCTATAGACAAAAAACTCTAGATTCATCATGCATCAGCCAGAATCAACTCACAGCTAAACTGTTCAGCACGTTTCTGAGGCTGTAAATCTTACAGAAAGAAATTGCTCCGTTTTTTACCATGGAGCACCTAGCAGATTCAAACCAGTAGAGAAGTGCCGCTTTGGGGTTAACAGCACAATACCCTACAGACTAAGCCGCCAGAGCCCTCATGTTTGCATAGGAGGGAGGGTCTGCAAAAGGTTTTCCCTCTTTTAGTGATCATATATTTGGAAAGGTTCAGTAGGGTGTTTCTAAGGAAACTTAGCAATGAAATCCAAACCCATCTTCTCCATTAACAAAAGGGAAATGGTCTGTGCATTATGGGAAGAGAAAATAGGGACGTGAACTGAATATTATATTAATAACAAAAGTAAACATCCCTGTTTAAAACAACAAACTCCTGCAGCTATTGAAACTCAACAGAACCAGACGAGAAGGGACCAACTGTCTAGATAAGACCCTGCCAAGAGTGAAAGTATCAGCAAAAGGAAATGTATGCTAGTCTAAAACTCAATTAATTTCATCAAGAATATCACTGAAAACAAATTATCATGTCTGATAACACAAAACCCTAACAAGCCAAAGGACACAGATAATGCTGGAGTTCAAAGGCTTGCCGTTTACTTTGTTTTTAGTAAGCTTTATTTTCTGTAAACATAAGAAGAATAATTAAGGAATGTTTCCTGTGCTGTTTCTGGTATTAATTACAGCTGTCCAGTGTTGCAGATATGAGAACAATAGTCAGATACCCAGCCAGTTTCATGTGAACTGTTTGCTGCAAATCAACTGAATAATTTGTTTTCTGGAGTAGCTGAATTTCACTTGTTTATGATTAGTGTTAAAGTCATGCAAATTGTGTCCTTTCTCTTGACAACTGCCCTTCAATTCCTTCCCCCCACCCCTCCCCCTGCAGTAAAACCGAAAGCAAATTGAAAAGTTGGAATTCTCACAAGCCCAGATGGATGCTGTTCTGTAGGTGGTTGAACTGCTTAGCCTGTAGTCATTGGCTTGTCCACAACTGATTTCTACAGTTTAGTCACTCAACTGCAGTTGATTTTGCTCCTGCTTTTTGATGTAATAAAGAAAAATATAGAGTTGAGAAAATAGCTCAGGAATGAAGGTTGTGACTCTGTGTTCTTACCCCCAACCACTTCTCACCACTGTGATGGGCCAGTTAACACTGTTGTCTCAGTGCCCTTCCTTGTCCACACATTGGAAATGGCAGCACTGAATAGTCTGCAAGAATTGTTTTGAAATTATTTTACAGATGTAAACAAGAATCTATCAATCTACCCATCACCTATTTAGTTCATGGAAGGATTGCTAAATAATAAAAGAAATTATTGTCAAGAGATTTAATCCATCTCTACTTGTTGCTGTTAGGTGTCATCAGTTTGAGTATGACCTGCATCAACTCTATGAATGACGGATATGCCCTATCCCATTCCATGTTCACAATCTTTAACATACTCATCCATTGCTACAATCACAATGTTGATCAATCTCATTGAGGGTATTCTTCTCTTTCACTAACTTTACACTTTTCCAAGTGTGATGTTCCTCTCCAAGGAATAACCTCCCACAGGAAACATGCCCAAAGTATGTGAGACAAAGTTTTATTGTCTTTGTCTCCAATGAGGACTCTGGTTACAACTTCTCCAAGACATATCTGTTCTTTTGGAAATCCATGGGATATTCAGTACTCTTTTCCAACAGCACAGCTCAAAGAGACCAATTTTTCTGTCATTCTTATTTATCATTCAGCTCTCAGATGCATAGCAAGTGATTGAAAAGACCATGGCCTGAATCAGACACTCATTGGTCCTCAAATTGACGTCATCACTCCTCAATACTTTGGAGAGGTCCCTGACTGTAGACTTTCCCAGTGCAGTATGTCTTCTGATCTCCTGGCTGTACCAAGGATGTTAATTGTTGTTTCAAGTAAGATGAAGTTATTGAGAGTTTCCATCTTTTCTCCATCTATTGTAGTGTTGCCTCTAGGTCCAGTGGTGAGAATTTTTGTTTTCTTTACGTTGAAGTACAATCCATATTAAAATACGTATTTCTTTTTTTTAAAGATCTACATTTAAAAAAATAATAAAGGGTATACAAATGGGTTGAATTAATTTTTCCTGTTTTCTAAAATTTTATATTAGTTTCCATACAAAATTTGTATACATTGTGCTTCACACATTATTTCAGTCACATTGTGTTTCATATGATATTTCCATACACTGGATTTTATAAAATCAATCAACATTAATTTATGCCCATGATCACCATGTCTTTTCATGTCCCCTCTGGATCTATCCTAATTCTTTCATTCCTCTTCCCCCACCCCCCAAAAATTCTATGACCTTGTGATTTCCCCTCCCACTCCCCCCCTTCACCATTTGCCCCTGGCTTCTTCCCCTTATCCCTTTGGACTTTTATTTACATCTTACTATTTATATTTCAATTTTTATAATACTTGTCTTATTCAGTATTTGTCCTTATGAGACTGAGTTAGTTCACTTTAATTCTATGCTCTCTAGCTTCTCCCAAGTGTACAGTATTTTTCAAAATTGTTGCTCCTGAGTGCTACTTAGGTAGGCTGTATTCTTGGATCTTCTGCAGTAAACACTTCAAGTCCTCTTCACTTTCAGCAAGCAAGATTATGTCATTGGTAACATAAGATATTAATAAATCTTCCTGGGATCGTGATGCCACATTCTTCTTCACAAAGTCTAGTTTCTCAAATAATTTGCTGAGCATATGGATTGAATAGATATTGATACAACCTTGATGCACACTTTTTAAATTGTTTTTAATTTACTTTTGAACATTGAAAATGTTTTGTTTCCTTTTCCCCCTATTGTTACTTTTCTTAATTTTAAACTCTATAGTGTTCTCTTGCT
>NW_006399890.1:5838162-5842902 GCF_000299155.1 Elephantulus edwardii | reverse complement strand
GTAATATTTGTCCTTTTGTGACTGGGATATTTCACTCAGCATAATGGGTCTACATTTTGCATGAGCACAATTAAAATGTTCTGAGATTCTCATTTTTCTCAACGTTAGCCGTGGTTTGTTATAAATGTCAAATGTCTTTGCATAGTCAAAAAAGCCCAAATAGACATTCTTCTGGTATTCTTTGCTACTAGCCAGGAACCATCTGATATCAATGATATCCTGGTGTCATGACCTCTTTTAAATCCAGCTTGAACTTCTGGCAGTTCTGTCTGTGAACTGTTCTAGCTGTTGGTTTGTTTTCGTTTTGGCTTTATTTTTTGTATGATTTTTTTTCCTTTTTAAAATTTTTTAGTCTCTGTTTTTACTCATATTGTGTTTACTATAATCATTCACATGCATGTTTTTAATTTTAATAATTTTTTAATAATTTTAAAGAACATTTACAGAGATTTTGGATTTCCATTAATTCATTGCTGCACTTCTCTTCCTGCCCAGTCCTCCGACCCCCCTTCCCCCAGTTCTCTCCTCTCTTTGAAAACTAAAAGAAACACTCCCTCCCTGGTACACAATCCCCCCGCACCCCTCCCACTGCCCTAAGTACATTCCACTATGCAACCTTAATTGTGGACTCTTACGATAACCGTAATACCCCATCATACATCGCTTTTAAGTTATTCTCTCCATCTGTTTCAGTGCAGTTTTGTTCTAGAAAGTTATTCACCACCGGACCCTGTTCGTCACTACTGGGGCTTCCCACACAGATCCTTCCCATTTTCTTCATTCCCTCCCTCCGCCCACCAAACTGTAAAACCCTGTGGTTTCACCCCTACCCATCCTCACCCCTCCGCTCTTATCCCTTTCCCTCCTTGGGATCCTATACATGTTTTACTAGTTATCCTTCTATTTTTACAATAATGGCCTGTTGTTGTTGTTGTGCACCATCGAGTTGGAACTGACACATAGCTGACCCTCTGGAGGGTTTTCCCTGGCAGTCACACAGGGTGAGACTGCCCATCTTTCTCCCACAGAGAAGCTGGTGGCCTCGATGCATGCCTTTGGGATTGTAGTGCAGCTTTTTATTACTAGGCCACCAGAGGTCACAAATAATGGTCTAGACATTTTAAATTTAATTTTAGCAATATTTTCCTTGCATGTAATATTAATGATATTTAGATAGTTAGATAATTTCCACATTCTGTTGGATCACCTTTCTTGGGGAAGGGAACAAATATAGATTTTCGTAAATTGGTCGTGCAGCAGTCCTTCAAATTTCCTAACCTTAGCCTGGTGAGCATGTCCAGGCCCATACATACTATTTGAAGCATGTCAATTGTTACTCTGTCAATTCTTGAGGCCTTATTTTTTATCAATGCCTTCAGTACAGCTTGAACGTCTTTCTTCATTACTGGTGGCTCTTGATCATATGGTACTTCCTGAAATATTTCTGCATCAGCCAATTCTTTTTGGTCCAGTGACTCTATTTATTCTCTCCATCTTTTTTGATGCTTCCTAAATAATTCAAGATTTTGCCCATTGCATCTCTTAGTACTGCAAATAGAAGCTTCAATTTGCTTTTTATTAGTTCTTGCAGCTTGAGAAATTCCAATCAAATTATTCCCTTTTTATTACCAGTTCCAGCTCTCCGCACCTTCCATTATAATATTTTGCTTTGTCTTCTTGAGCTGCCTTTTGAAATCTTCTCTGAGCTCTTTTACTTCAGCATCTCTTCCCTTTGTTTTGGCTTCTCCATGCTAGACTGCAATTTCAGGATATCTTCGGACATCCACTTTGGTTTTTCTCTCTTCTCTGCCTTTGTAATGAGCTTTTGCTCTCATCATGGATGATACCCTTGATGTCATCCCACAACTCCTCTGGTCTTTGATCATTAGTGTTCATTGCCTTAAACCTATTCTTAAGATGATTTTTAAACTCAGGTGGGAAAGACTCAAGACCATATTTTGGTTGTTGAGGGCTTGTTTAATTTTTTTCAGCCTCAAGTTGAACTTATACATGAGTAATTGATTGTCTTTTCCACAGTCAATACTTTGCCTTGTTTTGAGAGCTGATATTGAACTTCTCCAACAATACCTTCCACAGATATAAATCTTATTCCCATGCAGTCCATCAGGTGAGGTTCATGTATATTTTGAAAACACCTGTGTAAACTTCTCAACACTGCCTCTTGCTTGCTAGGCCTCTTATTTTAGAGGAGCATAGACCTGAAAGTGAGCCTTTTCAACAACATTGCTCCTTGCTGCAGCCCTTGGGCCTTGTGGGAAGCACTACCATTGAAGATCTGCCTGAGGCATTGCTGTGACCGCAACATCCACATTACAGACACTACCTCACTGTTCCAGTAGTTCTAGCCATGGATCTTAGTAGGAATGCTTCAGTACTCACCCAGAGCTTCATACTGCCCTGTCACCACAGGCTTCAACTAGATCTGGCAACATACTGTTCATATGCCTGATTTGTTATTAGAGGTAAAACACCCATCCACCAGTGTGTTGTATTGAGAGAATAATATGTATATTGCTATTTTCTTTATAGCTTAAGTATCTATATTCTTGCTTGTTTATTATTGTTCTCATTAGCACAGCACTTGTCTGTCAGCTTGCTGTACTAAGTTAACGTGTGGGTTTGTATAAAACTGAAAGCTGTGCCACTAATATGTCACATGCCAGAAGTGTCATCAATGGTGGACAGATTTTAGTAGAGCTCCCAAATTTAGATGATGGGAAGCTGGGCTGGTGATCTGTTTCTTGAACAGCAGATCTCTGAGAAACTTATGAACAATAGAAGAACATGGATAGGTATAGTATTAGAAGTATAGCCAAAACTGGAAGTCAATCAAAGTAAGGAGAAACAGCTTTAAACATCCTTTAATAGTTGGAATGTATGAAGTACGAATGTTGGAAAACTAGAAGTTTTGAAAAATGAAACAGAATGCATGAACATTGACAGATGTTAGGGAGATGAGATAGACTGGTTTTGGTTACTTGGAATCAGACAATCACATGATCTACTATGCTGAGATTGAAAAACTGAGGGAGAATGGTGTTGTATTCATAGTAAAAAGACAATTCCAAATTCTACCCTGAAGTACAATATTGTGAGTGATATAATATCCATTCTTATGCAAGAAAGACCTGTGGATACAACTATCACTCAAATATATGAACGAATAGTTAAAGCCAAAGAGGAAGAAATTAAAGATTTTTATCAAATATTGCAGTCCAAATTTGACCAAACATGCAATCGAGATGTATTAATGATAATTGGTCACTGGAATGCAGAAGTTGGGAACAATGAGGAAGAAATGGTAGTCAGAAAGTACACACTTGATGACAGAAACAAAGCTGGAAATAGAATGATAGGATTTTTAAGGTTCAATGATGTATTTATTACAAATATGTTTTTTAAAAACACAAACAATAACTTTATCCCTAAGGGAGAACTTTAAAAACAAAATAAATTTTCATTCTTTAGAATGGTCACAATGAGTCTGAAGGCAGGTACAGGGACTAGAGATCCTCTTCAGGTTGTTGCCAGTCTTATGAGCCCATAATGCCAAATTCTAAATTATAATCTGTGCTATTAAATCATATGTATGGTTCTAGTCATTAAACTAAAGAGCTCTGGTGACCTAGTGGTAAGAAGCTGCAATGCAATCCTAAAGGCATGGGGCAATCTCCTCCCATATAATTAACTGTTTTTGAAAACCTCCTGGAAGATCAACTATGCACAGGTTCAAGTTCAAAGTCATTCAGCAACAATAGCAACAAGAACAACAACAATTGTTAAAAAACAATAATGTTATATTCTTCCATTTCTCCAGATTTCTTTTTGTTTCTTGTAGCCATGTTTTAGAGTTTTCTTTATATAGGTCTTTTATGTCTCTAGTTAGATTTGTTCACAAGTATTTTGTCTTATGAATAGCTAATTTAATCTATATTGTTTTCTTAGCTCCATTTCTATATTCTCTTGTCACTGGAGAAATCCAACTGATTTTTGTATGTTGATCCTGTATCCTGCTACTCTGTTGAATTGGCCAATTAAGTCCAACAGTTTTCTCACTAAGTCTTTAGAGTTTTCTAAGTATACTATCATATCATATCATATCATATCATATCATATCATATCTATATATCTTATCTCTATATCTAATCTATGTATATGTGTATATATATATATGCATATGTATATATGTGTGTGTGTGTGTGTGTAGTTTTACCTCCTCTTTGCCTATTTTGATATCTCTTATTTCCTCTTTTGCCTTATTGCTTTTTACTAAAATTTCCTATGTGATATTGAATAGGAGAGGTGATAGAGGGCATCTTTATCTAGTTCTGTTCTCAAGGAAGATACCTTTAATCTCTTTCCATTGAGAACAGTGTTGGCTCTTGTTTTTTCATTACATTGCATACTTTTCATTATGTTGAAGAATTTTCCCTCTATTCCTATTTTGAGTGTTTTAATCAAGAATGATTGTTCTACTTGTCAAAGGCTTTTCCTGCATCATTTGATAGGATCTTGTGGTTCTTGTTCTTTGCTTTGTTAATCTGATTAATAACATCAATTGTTTTTTTTTATGTTGAATCATGTTTGCATACCTATTATGACTTTCACTTGTTTATAGTGAATTACTTTTTAGTACTCTGATTTATTTACAAAGTTTGAATACATTGTTTTTCACACACAAAAAAATCCTTACCATTTCCATCACCCCACCCACCCATC
>NW_006399890.1:5817056-5832722 GCF_000299155.1 Elephantulus edwardii | reverse complement strand
TGGTGAGTGAGGTACCCTGCTTCTTTCGAGACATTGAAGTGGAAGAGTTTTTGAAAACTAAGGTGATAGTTGGTTCTTGGTTTGATGTCACTACTTCTCTATCGAGATGTCCAGTACCTCCCTTTGCTTAAATTGGTGGGACCAACATGGTAGGGTCAAACAGCAGTTTGTAGTCTAAAGAAACTAAATCTTCAATATTGGAAACTTTTTCAAGTGAGGTTGAAAAATGCTATAAATTTGGTCTATGTATTTTTGTTCTTTTGTGTGGTTTTTTGTTTTGTTTTGTTTTTGTTTTTGTTTTTGTTTTCTTTAAGTCCTGGCCCGAGGGCCGAATGCGATACCTGGAGACATGGGTCAAAGGTGCAGGGGTGGGTCCCAGTTCGAATCCACTCCCTCTGTCCACTGCATCTGCATGGCACCCAACTTTGCTGGTTCCGAAGTTCAGACACACACTTTCATGCTTATTGCTACATTTTTCACAACAGCAAAGAGATGAAAGCAACCCAAGTGCCAATCAACAAATGAATGGATAGAAAAAACATGATATATTCACACAATGGAAACTTACACAACAATGAAAAAAATGACCTAAAAAATGTTACAAAATATAAATGAGCCTGGAGGACAGTATGCTGAGTGAAATATCTTAGTCACAAAAGGATAAATACTGCATAGCACCACTGTCACATAATAGAAATGACATGGGAGGTTGAGAGGAGAATAGAAAAGAGTAGATACATAATGAATGCTATATTGGATAGATGCAAAAAAGAAAGGTTCAAAAGGAATCTGTGATTAGGTATTGTATGTATAACAACAATCTGGAACAAGAATTGTATTGCAAAATGTACTGCAGGAGGGGGTGAGGTGGGGAGGGAACAATGTGCAACAATGAATGAATTAAAAAATAATAAAAACAAAAAGAAAAATGTATACCAGGAATGAATAAATAAGTACATAAACGAACTGTAAAAAAAAAACAAAACAAAAATGCATCCTTGTTGTGGGGTTTACAAATTGAGCAAGACTGTTTAACTATGAAAAGACTTACAAAATTTCAACTATGACTGCTCTGAGAACTACCTTAGGAAGTAATACAAAATCACAACTAGAAAAATGAATTTTTGTGAAGAAATTTGGTTACTTGCTTTCAATTAAAGTTCTTGAGGAGCCCAAAGGCCTTGAGAAGATAAGATACAGAACTTTCTTTCAAATGCTGCAAGTGGTAACACACAAACACACAAATAAAATAACTTAATAAGCATATTTTTGCAAACATTGACACTTGCTGCCAATTTTGCAGTTAATATTTCTGAAAGTCAGCTTATGCTGATCACTGTGTGTTTATAAAACATTCACAATAGTGAAGACAAAAGATTGCGCCTTGGCATGCTTGCTGACCACATGGGCAATTACAACAATTACTTCACTCACAACCCAGGAAAGGAAGCCTCTCCTGCAGGTTTACGTGATCTGTGCTTAATAACTTAGGACTCCTGATGTAATTGCTTTCTGTGTGAATAGCTCACCAACATAAAAGCAAATGAAAATAGTTCTTTAAGTATTTAGTAATTGTAAAAATATTTGGGAAGATAAAAACCATGGGATTTTGTGTGATATTTTCCAATGACAGCTGGAAATATGATTTTTCTTTACTTCAGGAAACTAAAACCTCTGGGATTTTTCAAATGTTTATTTTGGACCGAGACTATGAAAACATTCACTGTTTACCCTGGTGCCATATGAAACTTATGTTTTGTATGGTTGAGCCATTTGGGCTTGAGATGTGCTCAAACAAATTTTTGTTTGAGTAGATGTCATTTTGACTTGGAGCAACACACTATCTGTCACAGATGTGCCACTGTGGAGAACAAGTCAAACCATGAATTGAAAGACATATCTTCTTTCAAGTCTGTGGTCATTTGGGGAAGTCTGACAGGCAGGAATTTAAGATTTTCTCTAAATGAAGGGGTTCTGGTACATCTGGAAGACTTTTTTTTCCCTTTCTAAGAAAGGCGATGGAGTTGAAGCTGGAGCTATCCTTTTGGATATCAGGAGAGCTCTAAAGTTTCCGGTTTTTCTAATCAGAAAAAGATAAATACTTTCTGATGACATTTGAAGTAAGCTAGTTTTTTAGCTAATGCTGCTCTAATAGAAATACTGGAAGTGACTGAATTTTTCTCCCTCTTATGGGTCAGGAAGCTAGAAGTCTGAAATCAAAGTGCCAGCTCTTGAGGCAGGCTCAATCTATGTCAACGTCAACAGAAAGTCTTGTTTTTTTCAGCATTTATGACCTAGACATTCTTTGACAATCTTCATGTAACCCATTTGTGTTTCTTTGTCTCTGCCTATGGCTACGCCTCTGTGTCTATAACTAAGAAGTGTTGCTTTGAGAGCACACCCTACACTAATATTGCCTTAATAACAAAGGAGATGCTATTTCTAAATGTGATTATGTTTGCAAGTATAGGAGTTCCAACACATAATTGTTATTGTTGTTAGGGGCCATAGAGCACAACTCATAGTGACCCTATGAACAGTAGATCTGAGCCTTGTCCGATCCTGTGGAAACCACACAATCTCCGACCTACTTGAGTCCATTGCTGCAGTCACTGTGTCAATCTATCTGTTTGAGGGTCTTCCTCTTTTTTGCCAATCCTATATCTTTCTAAGCATGATATCCCTCTCCAAGGAATAACTTTCCTAGCAATATGCCCAAAGTATGTTAGATGAAGCTTTATCATCTTTACCTCCAAGGAACCCTGTGGCTTATTTTCTCTAAAGATGTATCTGTTTGTTCTTTTGGCAAACCATGGAATATTCAATACTGTTCTCCAGCATCACAATTCAAAGGCATCAGTTCTTCTTCTGTCATCTTATTCATTGTCCAGCTCTCAGTAGGGTAACAAGTGATTGAAAAGACCATGGTCTGAATCAGGCATACCTTAGTCCTCACACTGAGATCATTGTTCCTCAGTAATTTGGAGAGATACCTAAAGCAGACTTGACCAATGCAGTTAAGTCTCCTGATCTCTTGACTGCTGGGTCACCAAGGGTGTTGATTGTGGATACTCTTTGTTTTCAGCCAGGATTCATCTGACATCAATAGTAATATCCCTGGTGCCACAGCTTCTTCTAAATGCCGCTTAGATTTCTGGTAGTTCTCTGTCAATGTACTGTTCCAGCCATTTTGGGATGATCTTATTCATGTTTGATGAGGGAGTCATTTCAGTCATAACAGATGGCATTTATATTGTAGCTCTTCTGTTAGTGGTGCCATCAAGAGCGACAGCTGTGCCTTCTCTACTCAGAGAGGGAGTTGAGTGAAGAGATTCACTGTTGATAGGTACCATCAAGTCAATTCTAATTCATAGCAGCTCTGTGTATGACAGAGTAAAACACTGTCTGGTTCTGCATCATCCTCATAATCATTAAGTTCAGTGTGTTAAACTCTGTGTCAGTCCATCTTGTTAGAAGTTTTCCCCTTTTGCACTGACTCTGTTTTATTGAGCATAATATCCTTCTCCAGGACACTCTGTCCTGTTCCCACTAGACAATGTGTCCAATATACATGAGAGAAAATCCATCCTTGCTCCTAAAATGCATTCTGGCTCTACTTCTTCCAAGACAGATTTGTTCATTCATATGACATTCCACAATACATTCAGTGCTGTTTTCCTTCGTAAATCAAAGGCATCAAGAATCCTTTGCTCTCCTTATCCATTATTCAGTTTTAGCACGCACCTGAGGCAATTGAGAATACCATGGTTTACATCAGACACACTTTAATGCTCAAGTGATATCTTTCTCTTTCAACACTCCAAAGAAGTGTGTGTAAAAGATTTTCCCAGTGTAACACATCATTTGATGTCTTGACTGCTTCCACTGATATTGATTTGGATCCAAGTTTGATTAAATTACTAACTTCAATCTTTTCTCAACTTATCATATTTTTTTTTATTGGTCTAACTGGGAGTATTTGTTTTCTTTATATTGATAGTGGCTGGAGACTAAGGTGCACCTGATCTGGGCTATAGTCTTCACAATTGCATCTTATACATCAGAGAGCTGGACAATGACTAGGGATGATAGGAAAAAAATTGATGCCTTTGAGCTGTGGTGCTGGAGAAGAGTGTTTAATATACCAAGGAATGCTAGGAGAATAAATAGGTTTGTCAAGGAGAGAGTAAAGCCAAGCTGCTCTTTGGAATACAGGATTCTGAAGCTTCGTCTGACTTACTTTGGGCATGTTGCAAGGAGGGACCTGTCCTTGGAGAGTGACATCATGCTTGGGAGGGTGGAGGGGCGGCACAGGAGAAGACCTTGGATGAGATGGATTGATTCAGTGATTGGGGTAGTGGGAGTAGGTGTGTCAGAGTCAATGGGTTTGGCACAGGATAGAGTAGGGTTAAGGGCTCTTGTTCATAGGGTCGCTATGAGTTACAAGCGACTCGATGGCACATAACAACAACAATGGATAGTGGTGGTATTTTGCAAGGTCAGCTGAGTCCTTGCCTGCAGCATACATCTTTCCCTCCCCCCTCCCCGTACCCTGCCCTGCTGCTCCCTCGCCTTGTGCTCCAAAAGTTGAAGGTGTCAGGCCTGACCCGCGGGCTTCTGGGAGACATAGTCGCACTTGTGTGATGTTTTGTGGGGTCAGTTAAGTCACCTCCTACCTCACACAACTTCCCTCCCACCCCCTGTACCATGAACTGCAGCCTTAAATATGGGTTGAAGCTCAACATCAAGAAAACAAAGATTCTCACCACAAGGCTGATTGGCAGTATTATGTTAGATGGTGAAGAGATCGAAATTGTTAGCAGGTTTAGTTTGCTTGGCTCCACAATCAACACTCTTGTTACCTGCAACCAGGAAATCAAAAGACAAATTGCACTGGGAGTTTGCTGTCAGAGACCTCTCCAAAGTACTGAAGAGCAATGATGTCAGTGTGGAGACTAAGCTGCTCCTAATGCAGGCCATGATCTTTGCAGTTACTTTTTATGTGTCAGAGAGCTCGACAGTGACTAAGGAAAATACAGGGAGAATTGATGCCTTCGAGCTGTGAGTGTTGAATATAACATGGACTGCTGGGAGAACAAACAAGTTCATTCTAAAGAGTGAGACCAGGCTACTCCTTGAAGGGAAGGATTCTGAAGCTTCGTCTGACACTTTGTACATGTTGCAAGGCAGAACCAATCCCACATGTCCAAAGTGTTAGATGAAGCTTCAGAATCCTTGACTCCAAGGAGCAGCCCAGATTCACCCTCTCCAGGAGAATCTGTTTGTTCTCTTAGCAGTCCATGGTATATTCAACGCTCTTCTCCAGCACCAGGGCTCAAAGGTATCAATTCTCTTTCTATCATCTCTAGTCACCGTCCAACTCTCAGATGCATAGCACACAATTGTGATACTATAGCCCAGATCAGGCGCACCTTAGTCTCCAGCCTGACATCCCTGCTCTTCAGTACTCTGGAGAGGTCCCTCGCAGATGACTTTCTCAATGCAATTTGTTCTTGATTTCCTGGCTGCTGGTACCAAGAATGTTGACTATGGAGGCAAGCAAGCTAAAACTGTTAACTATCTCAATCTCTTCATGATCCATACTCATGCTGCTAATTGGTCCAATGGACTGAATAAGCGCTGTGAGAATAGATAACCCTTATGCACACATTTTCTGTTATTAAAGAATACAGTATTCCCTTCTTTTTGAATGAACTTTTCAAATGACTGCCTCTTTGGATATACACAGAGTTTCTATGACCAGAACTAAGTGTTCTGGAATGCTCATTTTCTCAATGTTTGCAGAAGAATTTAATGAAATAACCTATGAGCAAGAGCCTATGGTGATGAAGGAATAAGTTCAAGCTGCTTTGAAGTAAATAGCAAAAAACAAGGCCTCAGGAATATATGGTATTGACATATTTCAGCTAACAGATGCTGCCCTGGACATGCTAACCAAGTTGTGCCAAGAAATCTGGAGAACAATCACTTGGCCAACTGAATGGAAGAGACCTATATTTGTTCCCATTTCAAAGAAGGGTGACCGAACAGAGTATGGAAACTACAAAACAATATCATTGATTTTACATGCAAGCAAGATTCTACTGAAGATTATCCAAAAATGACTGGAACAGCACATCAGCGGAGAACTTCCAGAAGTCCAGACTAGGTTTAGAAGGGGTCGTGGTACTAGGGATATTGTAACTGATGTTAGATGGATCTTAGCTGAAAGCAGGGAATACCAGAAGAATGTCTGTCTGTGTTTTATTGATTATGCAAAGGTGTTTGACTGTGTGAATCATAACAAACTGTGGCTGACTCTGAGAAGAATGGGAATCCCAGAACACTTGATCATTCTAATGCGAAACCTATACTTGGACCAAGAGGCAGTCGTCAGAACAGAGCAGGGAAACACTGCATGGTTCTAAATTGGGAAAGGTGTAAGCCAGGGATGTGTCCTATCTCCATACCTTTTCAACCTGTATGCAGAACAGATTATCTGGGAGGCTGGGCACTATGAGGAGAAGTGTGGTGTCAGGATTGGTGGAAGATCTATTAACAATTGACGTTATGCAGATGACACAACCCTGCTTGCTGAAACTGAGGAAGACCTCATGCACTTGCTGCAGAGGGTCAAGGACTGCAGCCTTCAGTATGGATTGAGGCTCAATGTTAAGAAGACAAATATTCTCACCACTGGACCAATTGGCAGCATCAGCATAGATGGTGAAAAGATTGAGATTTTTAACAACTTTAGTTTGCTTGTTCCACGATCAATACTCTTGTCAACAGCAGCCAGGAAATCAAAAAACGTATTGCTATGGGAAAGTCTGCTATTAGGGACCTCTCCAGGGTACTGAAGTGCAATGGTGTCACTCTGGAGACTAAAGTGCGTCTGATACAGGCTATGGTCTTTGCAATCATTTGTTATTCATCAGAGAGTTGGACAATGACTAGGGAGGATAGGAGGAGAATTGATGCCTTTGAGCTGTGGTGCTGGAGAAGAGTATTGAATATACCATGGACTGCCAAGAAAACAGATTCATTCTGGAGAAGGTTAAACCAGGCGGCTCCTTGGAGGCAAGGATTCTGGGGCTTCGTCTGACATACTTTGGACATGTTGTAAGGAGGGACAGGTCCTTGGAGAGGGACATCATGCTTGGGAGGGTGGAGGGACGGCGCAGGAGGGGAAGACCCTCTATGAGGTGGATTGATTCAGTGACTGGGGTAATCGGGATGGGTGTGTCAGAGGCAGTGCGATTGGCACAGGATAGAGCAGGGTTTAGGGCTTTTGTACATAGGGTCACTAAAAGTCGCAGGTAACTCGACAGCACATAACAACAACAACAACAACATTCCTATTTGTTACAATCCACATAGTCAAAAGTCTTTCCATAGTCAATAAAACACAGACAAACAGATTTCTGGTATTCTCTGCCTTCAGCCACAACACATCTGACAACGGTAATGATATCTACTGTTCCACATTCTCTTCTGAGTATGATTCATATTTCTGATAATTCTCTATTTATGTATTGTTTTGGACTCAGGAACATGTACTTGCTTTTGATGTTAATGTTGGTGTTTGATAATGTCCATATTCTGTTAAATCGCCTTCTTTGAGGATGGTCCACTGATGTGTCAAATGCAATAATAGTCACTCATCTGGACAATGTTTGGCGGAGCTCCCCAATTAAAATAAGCTTAGAAGTTAGAGTGCCATCCACTTCCGAAATAGCTTGTCTCTGAAAAATCTATGAACTTGGAAAAAAGAAGGAAGTTATACTAGTGTTCAGGTCTTTTGTTCATAGGGTTGCTATGAGTCGTCTATGACTTGACAGCACTTAACAACAACACCCTCAAAGAGAGAGCTCTGTGGGCCTGGTGGATAGAAAATTATGCTACCAAGTCAAAAGTGGGTGATTTTAATCTTCAGCCCTCAGGCCTGGTTTTGTTTTGGGTCAAACGTTCTTCTAAGTGGTATCGTACTGCTCTGTCCATTTACTGCACAGAGACAGTACGTGGTTGCTGTGATGCGAAACACTGTGACACTGATGAGTCAAATGTGATAAAGGTTATTATGTGATAATGGTGGGCAGTGTTTGGTGGACCTCCCCAATTAAAACAACCTGGGAAACCAATTAAAACAACCTTGGAAGCAGGAGTGGCATCCTTCTGAAAGTGACTTCTGAAATAACTTGCCTCTGTAAACTTTTATGAACTTGGAGAAACAAACAAACAAAAAAGTTATACAAGTGTTCAGGTCTTTCATTCATAGGGTCACTATGTGTTTTCTATGACTCGATGGCACTTAACAACAACTCCTTAAATGATTGGACATTGATAATTATTTTTGGTAGAGTGACTGTATTCTTTTTATCTTCTTTAGGTGCTTCCTGCTTCATTCAGTATTTTGTCTATAGAATCCTTCACTATTGCAACTTGAGGCTTGAATTTGTTCTTTAGTTATTTAAACTTGAGGACAGATAAGTATGTTTCACCTTTTTTTGGTTACCTAATTCCATGCCTTTGCACATTTCATTATAATACCTCATGGGTGGAGGGACAGTGTAAGAGAGGAAGACTGTAGATAAGAGGGACTGACTCAGTGACTGGGTAATGGAGTAGGTGTGTCAAAGACAATAACATTGGCACAGGATAGAGCAGGATTTAAGGCTGTTGTACATAGAGTCACTATGAGTTGCAGGCAACTCAATGGCACACAACAACAACCCCACTTTGTTGTCAAGCTGCCTTTTGAAACCTTTAACACTTTTTACGTCACCATTTCTTCCATTTGGTTCAGCTGCTCTACATTCAAGAAGAAGTTTCAGAGCCTTTTCTGGAATAAATTTTGATCTTTATTTCCTATCCTTTTATTGACATTTTGTTTCTTCACATCCTTGATGTCATCTCACATCTTGTATGGTCTTTAATCATCAATGATCAATGCATCAACTATCTTCTTGAAGATGGTCTTTAAATTTAGGTCATATTTTAAATCTTATGGACTTGTTTTAATTTTCTTCTGTTACAACTTGAACTTGCATATGAGCAACTGATGATCTGTTCTTTAATTAGCCCCTGACCTTGTTCTGACTGATGATATTGAGTGTCTCAGTATATTTCTATTATTTATATTGCTTAACAAGGGCTATTTCCAAGAAATTGGTCATTGGTACTGAAAAATTCAATCATATAATTTCTGCCTTCTTTTTTCTCCCTAATGCCATATTTTCCAACTACTTTGCCTGGAAGGTTTACACTTCTCTCTCTTGTCTTTCAATGCCTTTGGAGTGGAACTAACTCATAGCTGACCCTCTACTAGATTTTTCAAGGCTGTAAATCATATGGAAAGAGAGTGTTCATCTTTCTCCCTGAAAGTGGTTGGTGGATTTGAGTTGCCAAGGATGTGTGTCCTTTAGGTTAACAGTGCACCTCCCACAGACCACACCACCAGAGCTTCCCCTGATGCCTTTTCATGACTTTTCCTTTTCACGATATATCCATTCATAAACTATTGTAGCATCTCGAAAATTAGTTTCACTCACAGTAAAAGAATGGTCGAAAGGATTTGAGAAAAGCAAAGATCTGGCAGGAAAATTAGCTAATATAGGCAAAGTAGGGTAAGGAAAAGGATTCCCCTGGTCACATTTGTGTGACTAAACATATTTGTTGAGCCTAAAAAAGTAAAAATATTCTATGGAAACGAATTTTTGTGTTTCTAGGAGAGGGTCTTTTCTAGTCCATGTCTGCTTAGAATTCTACCAGCACAACCCAGAAACAACTGTTTTCTTCCTGATGAGTAATGTCCCTTTATTGTGATTCTCTTGGCAGGGGGATATGATCTGGCCAGCAAGCTGTCTGGTAAAGCACTGAGCTCCCTGTCCCTGGAAATGTAAAGGGAGCAGACAGATACTCATCTATCTGTCAAGTTTAGTAGAGAGGTACATTGCCATGGTCTACCAGAATTTTATCCTAAATCTTAATCTCCCTGAATCACCATCAAGATATACTACTATTAACATTATTTACTCACACATACCTGTCTTTAAATAAAAACATGTGACAATTTCATATTCATTGCTGCTGAATTAGGGTTATCTTGGTCCAGGATGGGATGGGAGTCTGTGCCTCACATCACTTGCTCCACCTCATCCTTGAGAACCTCTGTGTCCTCAAAATATAATGAAAATTATGCTATAATCAAATATTTCCACAACCACTAAAATGTCTACAATATATATACCCAACATACCTATACATGAGTTCTTTTTTCCCCTCAGTTATATGTAATATAATGTCAGACTTTAGTTTTTCCTGTGGTCTGTAAATACCATCTATTATTCACAAACACTTATTGAATGTTTATTGTGTGCCAGGTACTGTCATAATTATGGGGATACAATGGTGAGTCAGAGAGCGGTGATCTCAGCTCTTGGAGAAATATACTGAACAATGATGTTTTAGTGAAATTATAAAATTGTTACAAAGACATAAGCATCCCCATCCCCATACTCTTTCCCTTCTTTTGATTTTCTTCTCTTCCAAATTGTTTCTTTCCAATCTCTCCTTCAGGAATCCAATGTTCTAAGGATATGTTAATTTGCCTCATTCACTCTATCAAGGCTCAAGGAGAATTCTTGCTTTAGGCAATAAATTGGAATTGGAACAGAGATGGATCTGATCAGCAAAATATCTGAGAACCTGAATGTTTCCCCCCAGGACAATGGCATGACATGAGTTACAAAAAAGATCTAGACTATATTAATGGGAATCTAGCTCTTGAGTAAATAACTCTTGACTCCTGCTCTCTTCTTACTCTTTGGAACATGTCTAGGGTTTGGTACTAGGTTAGAGTGCCATATCCTGAGGAAACATAAAATTAGACAAGTCTCCCATAGACGTACATAAGCAGGAACAAGAGCAATACAGGAGCCATTTAAATGAAGGAGGCTTAAGGGATTGGAGATAGTTAGCCTGTAAAAAAGAAAAGGCTTCTATTCTATATGTGATCAGCGGAGAAAGAAGGAGAACTGACATGAGGGTTATCTGATAGAGTTACGTTGTTTGAAAGAATAATTTGATCTTCATGGGCTGAAAGGCAAGGAGAGGATCACTGATCAAATGATAAATGGAAGAAAAGTAGGGCTCAGCATAATAAACACTTTCCTAATAACATTCCAAACATGGAATGGACTTCCGTAGAAATAATTGAGCAGCCCATAAATGAAAGTATTCAGAGCAGGATGGGATAACCATGAATTAAAGTGATGTCATGAAGATTCCTGTGACTGTTTCAACAAGCATCTGTTTTGGATCAGTCATCTATGTACTTAGAGACACAAAAAGGAAGGAAGTATCTTTCCTCCCTCTAAGAGATCACAGTTAAAAAGACTAACAGTAGGTAAACAAACCAATCATGGCAATTTGGAATAATCTGTACATATTGTTGCTATGTGTTGCTGACTACAAATCATTGAAACTCTATGAACAACAGATCTGAACCTTGCTCTATCTTGTGCTGTTCTCATGATCTCCCATAAGCTAGAAGCCCTTGTTACAGTCACTGTGTAAATCCATTTTGTCGAGGATCTCCTTCTATTTCTCTGATCCTTTAACTATCCCAGTCTGATGTCTTTTTCTAAGGGCTGGCATCTCCTGACAACATGCTCGAAATATGGGAGACAAAGTTTCACCACACTTGCCTTTAAAGAACATATTGTTTGCACTTCTTCCACGACAAACTTAACCTGGTCTCTTGGCAGTTCTTGGGATATTTAGTACGCTTCCCCAACATTACAATTCAAAACCATAGATTCTTATTTTGTCATCTTTTTTCCTCATCCAACTTTTATATGCATAGGAAGCAACGGAATAAACCATGCCTTGGATCAGGTGCACCTTAGTCTTTAGGTTTTTGACAGCAGATTTTCCCAATGCAGTAAGGCACTTGACTTTTTGATTGCTGGTTGATTATGGCTCAAGTAAAAGAAAATCCTTAGGGATGTCAGTCTTTTCTCCATGTATCATGATGTTTCCTACTGGTCTGGTGGTGAGGATTTTTATTTTCTTGATGTTGAAGGCTATAACCTTTGATTTCTTTAGTAAATGCTTTACATTTTCTTTACTTTCTCCAAGCAAGACTGTGCCATCTGCATAACACTGATTGTTAATTTGTCTTTCTCCTATCCTGATACCCTGTTCTTACCCCTGCCCCGCCCCCATCCAGCTTCTCAAATTATTTGCTCCACATACAGGCTGAAGAAGTATGGAGAAAGGATAAAACCCTGATGTACCTTTCTTGACTTTTGACTATGCAGTATTCCCTTGAGGGTGTTTTGTTTGTTTGTTTTTTAAATAATCAAAGTTGCTGTTAGGGGCCATCAAGTTCACTGTGATTCATAGTGATCTTATGAGCAACATATATGACACTTGCCTTGTACTATGCCATCCTCACAATTTCTGGCATGCCCGAGCCCACTGTTCCAGTTACTGTGTCAGTTTAACTTGTGGATTGACATAGCGGGTTGACAATCAAAGTTTTTAGGTACCATCAAGTCAAGTATGACTCAGGATCCCTAAGGAAAGCCTATCTGAACCCTGCCCTGTGCCATCTTCAACATCTGTGAGACACAAGAGCCATTTCTGAAGTCACAGTGTCTATCTATCTTGTTTGGGTGTGGGGGGGGTCTTCCTCTCCTTTACTGACCCTCCATTTTTCCAAGCATGATGCCCCTTTCCAAGGAATAGCCTCACCTAGCTACATGTCCAAAGTATGAAAGATGAAACTTCGTCATCTCGCCTCCAAGGAGCACTCTGGCCACACTCTTTCTAGGGCATAGCTGATTGTTCTTTTGTCAGTGCATAGGAGATTCAGTATTCTCCCCCAGCACCTCAATTCAAAGGCATCAGTTCTTATCTGTCATCTTTAGTCCTTGCCCAGTTCTCTGTGGTATGTGCTAATTCTAACTAGTAGAGAGAAGGAAATAGTGACACTGTAGGGATGGGGAAAGACAAATTTTACAAAGAAAGTGCTATCTGAGCAGAGGTTTGATTTAGAGATAAAGAAGAACATCCTCATGAATTCCAGTGTAGTGGTCAAGGAGTCCGTTTAAGGAGGAGGATCGTATATGAAAAGGCTGGGTGGTAAGAACAGCAAAACATCATCAGGGAACCAAATCGTTGAAATGTCTAGGACCAGAGATGGTGGGAAAGGGAGAAGATTGAAAGTGGCAAGAAACCAAAGATGGAAAGTGGCAGGAGCAGGAAGCCAGCGAAAGCAAAGGTCAAAAAAGAAAATGCCCTGTGATCTTAACACAAAGAATATTCTCATGAGTTGAGAAGAAGTACATTGAGATACAGAGAGAGAGTAGGCTTGTCAGTAAGATAAATATGGCTGGTGACCATATATTTTTGTTGTTGTTGTTGCTGGTGACCATATATATTTGAGTGAGGGCAGTAGATGATAAGGAATAAGAGAAATGTAAGTTGGGTGGATTAATTGTGAAGATAGTCACCAAATGCTGCATAATTGTGAATAATAAAAAAGAGAAAACAATTGAGGGAGGTATTGAAAACTCAATGTGAGTCTAAAACGCAAAGCACTGATCTATAACAATCTGAGATTGTTATTCAGAAGCTGAGATGTGTCAAAAGTCAAAGGTGGAGATGAAATTTGCAATCATTTCTAACTTTTAAGTCTTTCAAATCCATGCTTTGCTATCATTCTTTCTTGGGCAAAAGAATATTTTACTTTGCCTGACTTTCTTTTTAACTATATTGTTGCAATTACTATAAATTTTACTAGTATGGTAAAACTATTACCACAAAATCAATTTTAAAACATTTAACACCCTAAAAGAAACCTTGTTCTCATTAGCAGCCATTCTCCATTGCACTTCAGCCCTAAGCAACTATAAATCTGCTTTCTGTCCATAGATTTTACTATTTTTAGCATTTAACATTACTAAAATATCATAATATGTAATATTCTGTGATTGATTTCTTTTACGTAATATAAAACTTTCAAAATTCATCCACATTACAGCACGAAATCAGTGTCCAGCCTTTGCTATGGCCAAGTAGACTTCCACTGCACAGGTATTCAGTAGTTGATGAATATTTAAATGTTTCCACTTTTTTAGTATTCTCAACATTGTTCTTTTGAATATTCATGTAAAGGACACATTTATACAACTATTTTAATTTCTCTTGGCTACTGAATATTTCTCTACCCTTCACTGCTCACAGTGACATATCGCAGGCTCACTGTGTTTTTTGAAACTTCCACAGCATTCCAAAGGGATGTTGTGAAATTTTCACTCATCACTAAAAGAGCAAAATGTCAAATCTACTGGGGACTTTTATTTTCTTTTTGAGAGAGACTTGACTGCAGGTTCTAGAACCTAAAGGCATAGATAAAGAGGTGCTATGTACTGTTGCTATCACAAATCATGTATATATAAACATTTGTGTTTGTAAACAGATTACATGTATTATGATAGAATGTTATTGTTTTTCCACCTGATTAAGGGAGAAGGTTTTTCTCCTTCTAGTTTGTGGGCTTGTAGCCATCTCATCATCTTGAAATGATTCTCCTGTCCTGTCTTCTCTGCCTTAAAAGGATAATTAAAAGAGAACAACTAGGCTAGCAATTTAGTGGCACATCAGATGCCTTTTTTCATAATAAAAGGGACACCCATGGCCAAAGTACTCTTGGGAAACTTTATGGAGGGGATGGAAGAATGATTAACTCTTCATTTGTTCTTACTCATCTATTCTGAAAGAGCAAGGCCCATTTCACCCGTTAGCACACTGCTGTATATAGTGGATTATTAATATATCAGCGCTGACCTATGAGGAGTGATTTACATAGGCCTTATCTTCTGAGAGCGGCCCCTCCCGAAGCCACTCATTAATTTCACTAAATAGTTGTCACAGAGTTAACCGACTCATACTGACTGTATCTATTTCAAAGTAGAACTATGCTCCATAATGTTTTCAATGACTAGATTTTTGAAAGTGGATAACCAGGCCTTGCTTCCAAGGTGTCTTTGGGTTAACTTGAGCCTCTGAACTTCTAGTTTCCTGCTAATGCTGCTAAGCTTTAAGCACTTGCACCCTCTCCCCCCCAAGGGCTCCAATAATCTTGCCAGAGAAAGAAAAACAACAGTGATAACAAAACCTTTCTCTGGCCTTCGTCTGTGAAGTCCCTATCAGTTATTCCTATAATTATTCTTTGAGATCTCCTCTGCTTAAAGGCTCTTTTATAGCTCTGTTGTGAAGCACTAGTATCTCAATATCCTGGTGAAGAATTTTATTATACGCTTTATCTGAAACTCTTGCAATAGAGTCTATGATTGCCTCTAAGTTCACTGCAATTTCTATGCTTCTTGGAAAACCTGCAATAATTCAGTGAAATAGGAAGGTAGAGTTGAGATTGAGATGAATTGAATTCTATCTTTCCAGCTTCTTGACTATTGTTGTTGTTGTTGTTATGTGCCGTCGAGTCGTTTCCGACTCATAGCGACCCTATGCACAACAGCCCTAAAACCTGCTCTATCCTGCGCCAACAGCACCGGCTCTGACACACCCATCCCGATTACCCCAGTCACCGAATCAATCCATCTCATAGAGGGTCTTCCCCTCCTGCGCTGTCCCTCC
>NW_006399890.1:5808044-5815529 GCF_000299155.1 Elephantulus edwardii | reverse complement strand
AGCAACTCTAGGTTTGAATCTGTTCTTCAGTTCCTTAAGCTTAAGAAATGCTGAGCGAGTTTGGCCCTTTTGATTTTCTGACTCTAGCTCCTCGCAAATTTCATTGTAGTATTTTGCTTTGTCATTCCGAGCAGCCTTTTGGAATCTTCTGTTCAGCTCTTTAGTATCTTGAATTGCCTGTCCCAAATCTTCCACACTCCTCCATACACTCAGATTATTATCTTTTCCATATGTTTCCATCCACCCAGGGAGCTTACTCTCTTTTCTCTTCTATGAACCAGATGTGGGGACATGTAACCTGTCCCCATGGAATGGGGGAGCTTTCTCAAACAGAAGTGATTTATAATATAGTTTAGAGATCAGTGCTTTATAAGAAACTCCCCAGCTACCATCATGGATTGCTCTTACAAACTGCAGGAAGATTCATGCAGACATTATTGACTTTAACAACTGACTAGCAGATAGGGAGATTCTGCTAGCCTTGCTAAAATTGGACCAGTGAAAATACAAGACTTAACTGGTTAAAATTAAATTGAACAGATGAAGTAATGGTAAAAAATTAGAAGGAACAAGTAAAAAGTATCATAAATTGTTGTCTCTGACCTACAATAAGTCTTTCAGGTGGTTCTTTTTATTTTATTTTTTTGTGTGTGTACCATCAAATCAGATCTGACTGGTACAGGAAGAAATTGCCCTTCCTGCTCCAGCAGAGCATCTGGCAGATTAGAGCTGTGTACCTCTGGGATTGCAGTGCAGTTTCTTGCCACTAGGCCACCAGAGCTCCCTTTTCAGGTGGTTCTTAAGGGCTTTGACTGTGCTTTTAGCCAGAAATGATACTCTCAGGAAATGTAATAAATAATTATTAATAGCTTTAGTTTCTAAGTGGAAAGAAATAGGAAGCCACAGTTGTAACTTAAAATATGTGTGTGCATGTGTGTGTGTACGTTTATTCAGTAGTTGATGAATATTTAAATGTTTCCACTTTTTTAGCATTATCAATATTGTTTTTGCCAATATTCAAGGAGAGGACATATCTATATACCTATTTTCATTTCTCTTGGTTACTTAATATTTCTCTACCTTGTTTCACAATCTCCTCCCTTCCCCACCATCTCCGGTCCTACTCATTTCAACAATTTGGTTCCCTGATAATGTTTTGCTGGTCTTATCACCCAGCCTATTTATATACGATGCTCCTCCTTAAATGGACTCCTTGATCACTACACTGGAATTCATGAGGATATTCTTATTTGTCTCTAAATCAAATCTCTGCTCAGACAGCACATGTGTGCATGTGTTTGTGGAGGCTTTGGTGAGATGTGGATGCAAAAAGACTGAATGAATGAAAGCAAAAAGTAACAAGCCTTCTCCATGGTGAGCACGCTGTTGCCAGGCACTTCTTCACCTGGAAGAATTCACCAATTCTGGCTGAGGACTTCAAAACTAGTAAAAGAACAGCAAGCAAACCAGACAATCGCTAGGAAAAAAGAGATAAGAAACATTAGAGCAGAAATAAATGAAACAAAAGCAATAGATAAATTTTTAAAAGCAGGAAGACTAGAAATTGGTTCTTTGGAGAATTAATAACATCAATATGCCATTGGCAAATCTAACAAAGGAAAATAAGATGCACATAACGTGAATAATGATGAAAAGTGAAATGGATGGCCTTAAAACTGAACCAACAGAAATTAAAGGGTGTTAGTAAAATACTGTGAAGAGCTATGAATGCTGGTAGTGTATTCCATATGGAGTTGTACTGCTAACCCATAGTCTATTTGTGGTTTTGGGGAGAGACACCTTTCTGGTGTTCCTTGCTTTCAGTCAAGATCCGTCTAAGTCTGCTTAGTAGGGAGAAGGATCACTAGTGATGTAGTGGTAAGAAATTGTGCTTCAATCCCAAAGGCATGCAGTTCAAACCCACCTGTTCCACAGGAGAAGGAGAATGGGCAGTCTCCTTTCGTATAATTTACTGCCTTTGAAAATCTGCTAGAGAGTCATCTAAGATTTGGTTCTGTCTCAATGGCACACAACACGCACACCTCACACAAGTAAGGAAAGAGCAAGGACTTTGTCTTCCAAAAAATTCTTTATGTCTTAGCTTTAGTTGTGTGTAAATATTGGCAGGTTACTTAATCATCTTGAGCATCAATTTCTTCCTCTGTAGAACAAGATTGAAGATTATAAAATTCAGCAATAAATCTAGTTAGATTAAATATGCATTTAAGTGCTTATGGAAGATAGTAATTTTCTCATCCACTTACCACCCATTTATTCAAGCATGTATATAGACAAATGTTGTTGTTGATTGCCACTGAGTCAAGCACAACTCAAAGTAACCCTATGAACAAAAGGCCTGAAGCCTTTCTATAACTATTGTCATTTATTAAAATTAATAGAGTTTCCAGAGGCATGTTGTTTAGAAAGTGGATGCCACTTCTCCTTCCAATATAGGCAAGTAGCCCTTCATTTTTTCTTTCTTGAAACTTCATGAAGTCCTTAACAAGTATTGGACACTTTAAAAAGAACTAAGAGGCTAAACATATAGAATAGTTTCTCCTAGCCTTCTAAGACCTTTAGAATGCATATCAACCAACTCTGTTTAAATGAACTTTTGAGCCACAGTGCAGAAAGTAATAAAGCCCAAATCATCTCATTAGAAGATTCTTGGATACTCTTCCCATTTCAGAATCTCAAACCACCCATTATATTGCCTGTTTCCTTACATGACTGAGAAAGCAAATGTCTTCAATAAATGCTTCATACAGAAACTTTGAACATCAATTAAATCAATGAAAGGGTAACCAGTGTGATGACAATTACATGAAAGGCACCATGACTTCATTGATTTATTGACTTAGCCTTCCTTTGCTCTGGATTCTGAAATTAATCCAACTCTGGTTATTTTCCAAAAGGTACAGTCCTCTTTCCTTCAGATACAATCTTCAGAAAAGTATACGCTGTTGTGCCCTCCATTTTATAAATCATAATATAATCTTCTGTGGATTCCAAAATATATTTTGGATTATGTAGGATTCCATACAACATAACCTTGGATTTCATCCTGTTTCAGTTGTTCTTTATTTTATATATCACTGTATTGAGCTTTTTTTTGGAGCATAGATTAATATTTTCTAAATGAAGATTTCCTCCCCATCTTCCTAAGAATGTATTTATCGCTGAGCTATAACTTACGTAACCAAACTTTTTCCTAGATTTCTTTACATTTTCACAGAGCATTTCTGGCTTACCTGTCCTTTATAGTAGCATAAAAAAATCCATGGTATATCTAAGTAAGATTTTGAACTAAGACTTAAAATTTTTGCTCTTTCTAACCTATGTGTATATTAAGATTCCTTTTTCTCTAGTATTACTTTCCTCAAATGTCTTCAGAATAAAATCTTTGTTGAGCTGATGGTTCACTATTACAACTTAAGATATATTTTTTACAGATCACTAAAAATACATTTACCTATCACAGAGATTCCCAAAGACAGTTTTCTTTTATTAAGCCTAAAAATTTGTTCAAGATTTAATTCCCTGTGCAACCACGGATTTAAATATGGAAACAGAGGATTTTTGAAAACAAACCAAGAGAAAACTCAGGCATTTATTCCTCTCAATCAGAATTCAAGGTGGTAATTCTTTGGACTCTCACATATCTTAAAATTAGCACTTTAATTAGAGTCTATCTAAATGTCCATGAAGCTTTAGGCTGAGAAGAAATTTCCATCATCAGCATAAGCCTAATTAGTAATGTGTAATAATTTACAATTAGTAGATATGTATTAGTAATGGGTAGTAAATTGGTAATTAGTAAATACTGATGAGGATGTGTAGCAAATGGGCACTTGTAGTAAATAGTTATTAGTGATGTGTCATGAGTGTGGCTCAGGGAAGAATGCTAAGGAGCCTGTCTTTCTGCCTCTTTGCCAACACTCCTGGGGATACCAGGAAATGGGGAAAGCATTCCTTCCATGAAGTTTATGTCAAAACTTTAATTAACCTAAAAAACTATATTAAAAGAACTTTCCTTTATCCTATAACATTAAAGCATGGCCATAAATACAAGTTGTACTCTTGAGGGAGGAAACCAGGGTGTCAGCAAAAGCATCGGGGTTTTTATTATTGGAATTCACCATTACTCTTTCAGCCTCTCCTCAGTTTGATCATCATGTTATTCCATGCCAGTCCTAAAGCTGCTTTTGACGTTTTAGGCTGTTTTCAAATCCTGACTTTGGAAACCCATGAGATTAAGGAAAAGTTACTCTCTTAGATCACTCTTTTCCAATACACTCACTTTGGTAAAGGGAAAGGAACTTACAGCTTTTACCCGCTGTAATTTTTTTTTTTAAAAAAAAACTTTATTATGTATTTACGCCATCATTCAGTGTTACAGAATCATTTATAGACATTGTTGCATTCATATACATTTTGTTTCGCACAATCATTTCTGGACATTGTGTTTGATACAGTTGCTCTTGATCTATTTCTCTTGTGCCCCATCTCCTCACAGTCTCTGTTGCACCCTACTTATTCCTTCGTCTCCCCACCCCTTCTTTGAATCTCTGCTGTCCTAGTGATTTCCTTCTTCTTCCTCCACACCTCTTCTCCTTTCCCCCTTTTATACAGTTAGATAGAGACCTTGTTCTAATTTGTTAATTGGGATAGCCGTATTGTTTTGATCTTGGTTCTTCTCAGATGGATTGTCCCTTGACTTGGTCCTCACAATGTTCTCTCCCCATTCCATTTCTATTCTCCCCTTCATCCTTCACCTCTTAGCTACCCTGCTATTGTCACTGTTAGTGGTCTTATGGAGTATTTCTCCTTTTTGTCATTGGATTATTTCACTCATTTCAATTATACGCTCCCTAGACTCTCCCAACTACTTTCATTTTCTTGCTATTTTATGTAATGTTGCTATAAATGTAAGTCTACATATTTCTGTGTCTCAGCTCTGTTTCCTTAGTGTATATTTCTAGCAATGGAATGGCTGGTCATATGGGATTTCTATGTTCAACTTTTTGAGGAAATGACAAATTGCCCTCTATAGTGGTAGGGGGTCCATTTTATAGTCCCACCAGCAATTCATGAGAGTTTCAATCACTCTACATCCTCTCAAACATTTCTCGTTTGCAGTCCTATTAAACTTTGTTACTGCTGTTGGGGTAGGATGGTATCTCATTGATGTTTTGATTTGCATCTTTCTGGTTGCCAGTGATTTTAAACATTTCTTCACGTGGTTTTTGGCCATTTGACTGTCTTCCTTTGTGAAGAGTCTTTTCATGTTATCCTTTTTCTAAGGTTATCAGCTCTTCTCTTGTGAAGTCCTCCTAGTATTCTGAAAACATTAGTTTTGAGACTAATGTCCAAAATGTCATTGTTATTGTTGCTGCTATTTACCACTGAGTAGTCTGTGAGTCATAGTGACCTTATGTACAGTATCTCTGCATCCTACCCTATGCTGAGTCAGTCACTGACTCTGACACACTAACCCCTATAACATCAGTTACTGTGTAAATCCATCTTATCCAGGGTCTTCCTCTCCTGCGCTGTCCCTTCACCCTTCCATGCATTATGTCCTTCTCCAAGGACTAGTCTTTCCTGGCCACAATATGTGGCAAAAGCATGTGTCTCCAAGGAGAAACTTTGTTTCACTTTCTCCAAGACAGACCTGTTTGTTCTCTTGGTAGTCCATGGCATGGTCAAACTCTTCTCTAGCAACAGAACCTAAAGGCATTAATTTTTCTTGTCATCCTTATCCACTGTCCAGCTCTCGCATACATTGCCAAATGTTCTTCCCCACCTCTGGCACCATTCTAGGCAATTTCTTTTCATTCTGTTGAAAAAAAGTTGCATTTTTTTTGTTTTCTTTTTTTTTAAATTTTATATTGGTTTCGTTCTTTTATGAACACAGGAATTTAAGTTTTAGAGGGACCCATTCATTGATTTTATCCTACCCTTGTTCTGTATTTTTGGCCTACTTATACCATAGGTTAGGGCTTCTAAGTTTATTTCCATTTTGAAACAAACTCATGATCTTTTTATAACTTAGAGTTTTACCCTTAAACCTCAGATCCACTTTGAATAGGTTTTTTGTTTGTTTTTGTTTTTTTGGTTGTTCTTTAATGTGTAGTGTGAGATGTGGATCCTGTTTCAGTTTTCTGTAGGTAGATATCCAATTTTGCCAGCAAAATTTGTTCAAGATGCTGTAGTTTCCCCATTGAATAGGTTTTGTTTCCTTGTCAACTATTAATCGACTGTAGGTAACTAGATTAATTTCTGGGTTCTCAATTCTAAACCTTTGTCTACATGTCTCTCATTGTACTGTTTTGGTTACTATGGCTATGTGGTTAAGTGTTGAGATCAGAAAGTGTAATGCCTCTTATTTTTATTTTTCAGAAGAACTTTGTTTATTTAGAGTCTCTTTCTTCCCAAATAATCCTGTCAATTACCTTTTTAGCTCTTTGAAGAATTACTTTGGTATCTGTATTGGAATTGCACTGAACATGTGCATTACTCTTGGTAAGATTGTCATTTTCACCATGTTGAGTCTTTCTATCCATAAATAAGAAATATTTTTCCATTTAATTATGTCCTTTATTGTTTCTGGTAATAGTGCTGTCTTTATAAAAGTCTTTTGTGTCTTATTTGTTGTTGTGTGATGTTGAGTTGGATTGACCTTTAGCTGATCCTCCATTGGGTTTTCAGAAGCAGGTAATTGAATGAGGGGGGATTGCCTATCCTTCTCATGTGGAGAAGTTGGTGGATTTGAACAACATGCCTTTGTGGTTGTAGCACAGCTTCTTACCACTAGGCCACGAGAGCTCCTTAGTTAGTCTTATTCCCAAGGAGTTTATCTTGTGATTGGCTATTGCACATGATATTGCTTTTTTAGTTTTCTTTTCTGTGCTTTCTTTGTTGCTTTAGAGAAATCTCACTGATTTTGTATATTGATCAATCCTGTCACTCTACTAAATTATTCTATTAGATGTAATAAGGATTTTTTGTTGTTAATGTTGTTGTTGAGTCTTTGGAGTTTTCTGTGTACATTATTCATATTATCTGGAAATAACAATAGTTTTACCATGGCTTTTCCAATTTGGAAGCCTCCTAATTTCCTTCTCTTATATCATCCTAGCTAGTACTTCTAGTACAATATCAAATAGGGGTGGTGATAGTGTGCATTCTTGCCTGGTCTCTGTATGTATGGAGAATGCCTTTAGTCTCTATCCATTGAGAATAATGTTGGCTCTTGGTTTTTAGTATATGCTTCTCATTATGTTGAGGAAATTCCCCTCTATCCTTATTTTTGTGAAGTGTTGGATTTTGTCAAAGGCATTTTCTGCATCATTTAATAGGATCATGTGGTTCTTGCTCTTTGCTTTATTAATGTGCTGAATTACATTAATTGGGTTTTTTTTAAGTTGAACCATCCTTGTATACCTGTTATGAATCCCATTTAGTCATGATTATTTTTAACTA
>NW_006399890.1:5795370-5802839 GCF_000299155.1 Elephantulus edwardii | reverse complement strand
CATTGTCCAACTCTCTGATGCATAACAGGTGATTGCGAAGACCATGGCCTGTATCAGACGCACCTTAGTCTCCAGAGAGACACCACTGCTCTTCAGTACTTTGGAGAGGTCCCTAACAGCAGACTTTCCCGTGGCAATGCGCCTTTTAATCATTTTAAAATCATAGGCAATTAACATTGAAAGAAGGGAGCAAAAATAGTAAACAAATAGTTTGGGTAAAGACAAAGGGAGAAAAGCCCTTCAGTTATTAGCCATTAAAAAAGATAAGATTTTAGCAATTTTCCCCTTTCAGGTAAAGTTACACACACACACACACACACACACACACACACACACACACACAGGGAAGCACACACATTACTATTGTTATTTGCTGTCCTGTTGACTATTGACCTGTTAACAATAAATCTGAGTCTAATTCTATCCTGTGCTGTCCTCATGATCCCTGATATACTTGAACCCGTAGTAATAGTCACCATATATATCAATATATCATGTTTAGGGTCTTCCACTCCTATGCTGACTCTACATGTATGTCTTTCTCTAAATACCAGCCCCTCCAAACAACATGTCCAGAGTATATGAGACAAAGCTTCACCATCCTTGCTTCGAAGGAGCACTTTTGGTTCCACTTTCTCCAAAACAGATTTGTTTGTTCGTTTGGCAATCCACTGAATATTTAATATTCTTCTCCAATACCACAACTCAAAGGCGTTGATTCTTTTTGGGCACCCTTAGTCATTGTCCAACTTTCAGATACATACTAAATGATTAAAAAAGACATATACACAGATACATATATATGTATACAGAACAACTTCTTATAAGGAGCTCTGGTTGCCTAATTGAAAGAAACTGTGCTGCAATCCGGAAGGCACACAGTTCAAATCTACCAGCTGCTCCACAGGAGAAAGATTGGCAATATCCTCCTATGCAATTCAATTTCCTCTGAAAACCTGCTGGAAGGTCAGCTATGGGTCAGTTCCAACTTGATGGTACACAACAACAACAAGTGGCCTAGGAAGAGTGTTGTACTGCCAACACAAAGACAGGGCATTTGAACTCACCAGCTGCTCCTTGGGAAAAAGATTGACAATGTCCTCCTGTGTGACTTGCTCTGCTGGAGGGTCAGCTCTGAGTCAGTTCTGACTTGATGGCAAGGAGTTGAGTTATAGATATTTATAAAATTCACATATGTTTCCAAACAGAATCCCAGCTGGTACAGTACTTGAACACCTCAGCTGTTCATAGAAAGATTGGAGATTCAAACTTATCAGCTGCTCTGTGTGACAAAAATGTAGTGATCTCCCGTCATGAAGAGCACACCTTTGGAAAGTCTTTGAGGTAATTCTGCTCTTTCTTATAGGTTTTGTATTAGCCAGAATTAATCCAAAAGCAAGTAACAACATGGTTTCAAATATTGCCATAATACATTTGAAATGTACATGCACACTCTTCCTTATGATCAGGTATGGAAAAAAATGAGGTTCTGAAATATCAATGAGATTGTGGTGATTTGGAGAAATGGATTCTTCAGGCCTCAACACCCCGTTGATCAGCCTTGCTGAAGCTCATGGTCAAGTGAAGACAATACAAGAGAAGAGAAATCAGCCAAGTGCCCTATCCTGAAAAGGACTTACCTTCATACCTAGGGTGTGAGTGCCTTCCTTGACTCCTCATGTCAAAAGCCACGTTAATGGCCTAATGGTTTCCGTCAACCTTCTGTTTTGCTGCCATACCTCTAAGGGTCTTTGCCTGTAACACTTCACATGTGCACATCACCCTGATAGAATGTAGGCTCCTGCAGTGCTCAGGGACTGGCAGCTCAGACTTCCCTGTTCTTTCTGGCATTTCTCCTTAGCAAAAGGAAAGGCGTTTTCCTCAAGCTGAAGTTTTATTTTTCTATTTCTCTTTTGGGTTCAAATATATTTTCTAACCTAAATTTTCCCTGACATGCTTTGCATGAAATTTTTGTTTTGAACTAGACACATCAGACTTAACCTGGTATCCATGGAAACATGATAAAATGACTGTTTAACTGATTTTTTTAAAAATTGAATTAAAATGTACATTACAACATCTGTTTTGTACTTAGTATAATAAATAATGTTTCACTTCTCAAGGCTGAGCTATAAAAATAATTGATTTGGACATCAGTCCATCTATTTTATATGGTCTATAAAATGTTAAAAAAAAATCCAAATAATCTGATTGCCTAACAAAGGGTCCTATCTGCTAGCTGATGAGGACTTTGTCTGAATTTTACAGAAACATTCCAAGGACTGCAGTAAAGAATCAGCTGTCTAGTCTAGAGGTTTTGTTTATCCACCCAGCACAGCTTAGGGTAGAAGTCCTGTATTTGTTTCTATGGTTATAAGCAGCCCCACCCTTCTGGACATTTACATTGACTCAGTCATTCAGTCAGCCAGTTGGGGGTTAGGAAGTCTGGGAGTAATTAAAATGGAAATTATACAAGATTTTCCTCCCCATTGTATAATTTTTCTGTCACACTTTAGTTGGAGAACCACAAACATATCCGAGAGTGTATAGCAGCAAGCATTTGTTGTTGTTGTTAGTATGTGTCATGGAGTTGAGTAAGACTCATAGTGACCCTATGAACAACAGACCTGAACCCTGTCTTATCCTGTGCCATCTTTATCATCTCTGACACACTTGAGCCCATTGCTGCAGTCACTGTATCAATCCATCTCATTGGGGTTGGGGTTTGTTCTTCTCTTTTGCTGACCCTTCACCTTTCCAAGCATAATGTCCCTTTCTAGGAAATCGTTTCTCCTAACAACATGTCCAAAATATGAGAGACCAAGCTTCACCAATCTCACTTAATCTCTACCTCCAAGAAGCACTCTGGCTGCACTTTCCCCAAGTCATCTCTATTTGTTCTTTTGGCAGACTTTGGGATATTACGGGAGCTCTGGTGTCCTAGTGGGAAGCAGCTGTGCTGCAGTCCTGAAGGCAGACAGTTTGAGGCCACCAGCTTCTCCACGGAATAATGGTGCATAATCTCCTCCCAGGTAATTAACTGTCTCTGAAAACTCACTAGAGGGGCTGTGGGTCGGTTTTGACTCTACAGAACACAACAACATGGGATATTCAGTACTTTTCTTCAACATCACAACTCAAAGGCAGCACTTTTTCTGTCATCTTTATACATTGTCCAACTTTTAGAAGCATAGCAAGTGATTGAAAAGATTATGACCTGAATCAGACATACCTTAGTCTTCAAACTTGCATCATTGCTCTTCAGCACTTTGGTGAGGTCCATTAAAACACACGTGCCCAATGTAATCTCTTGGTTTCCTGACTTCTGATAACCAAGGTTGTTGATTGTTGATCTAGTAAGATTAATCATTGGTAACTTTAATCCTTTCTCCATCTATTATGATAGTGACTATTAGCACAGTAGTGAGGACTGTTGTTTTCTCATCGTTGGCTTATAATGGATTTTGAAGGCCGTAGTCCTTCCTTTTCCTCAGCAAGACCATCTCACTTTCAGCAAGCAAGGTTGTGTCATCTGTGTAATGCAGGTTATTCATGAGTGTCCCTCCTCTCTTGATGCTACATTCCTCTTCATAAGGTCTAGCTTTTCAAATAATTTGCTCAGCAAATTGAACAGGTATGGGGAAAGGATACATCTCTGATGTACAACCTTCCTGATTTTGAAACATGTAGTATTCCCTTGTTTGAGTCAGACCACATCTTCTTAGTCTAGGTATAGATTTTGCAGGAACACAAGTGTTTTGGGATTCTCATTCTTCTCTATGTTAGCCATTTATTTTTTATTTTATTTTTTTATGGTCCACACAGTCAAATGCCTTTGCACAGTCAATAAAACACAAATTGGCATTCTTCTGGTATCTTACTGCCCACCAGGAAATGTAAGAGCATATTAATTCCATCTCTCAAAATTGTATGTGTCCCCACCCTCCCTCAACTCTGTTTTTCACAGTAATGTAAATAAGTTTATGGAGTTCTAGCCCAATAGTTGAGGAGGTTCAACAGGGCTTAATCCATACAAGAAACCCAAGAAATTCCTGACCAAAGAGGATAGGAAAGACTAGGCAAATGGGTTTGACTTAGTAACTGGCTTCAGAAGTCAAAGATGTTAGTTGGAGATGATAAAAATAGCATAGCATTTATCACTCAAATTTGTCCTCTAGTATCCATTCCAAAAACAAGTAGTGAGGCAAAAATCAATAGAAGTAGAAGCAAGCCCCCTTGAAGTTTAGAAAGTAGGAGACTCTAGCCTGACACAAAGTTGTTCTTCTGCATTATACTTATTAAATAGATAGGGAGAAAGGCTACAACTCTGACATACACCCACCTTTGCTGATCAGGAGGAATGTAGCATGAGGCTTGGAAGAAGACTCATCAATAACTTACATTATGCAGATGACATAACCTTGCTTGGTGAAACTGAAGAGGACCTGAAGGGCTTGCTGCAGAAGGTCAAGGACTGTAGCCTTCAATATGGATTGAAGATCAGTATCAAGAAAACAAAAATTCTCATCCGTTGGGATGTTTGACAGCATCATGATAGATGGTACAAACAGCCAGGAAATCAAAAGATTAATTATATTGGGAAAATCTGCTGCCAGGGACATCACCAGAATACTGAAGAGCAGTGATGTCATGCTAGAAACTAAGGTGTGCCTGATACAGGTCGTGGTCTTTGCAATCACTTGTTATGCATCAGAAAGCTGGACAATGACTAAGGATGATAGCAGGAGAATTGATGCCTTTGAGCTGTGGTGCTGGAGAAGAGTATTGATATACCATTGACTTCCAGGAGAACAATTCACTTCAGTCTTTATTTTTCATTGTCCACCTTTTGCATGCATGTGATATGGCTTTAGCCAGGTGTGTCTTAGCCAAAGTGGTATCTTTGCTTTTATAAAAATTTTTAAAAGTTTTTACAGCAGACATCCTGAATATAATACATCATTTGATCTCTTCTTTACTACTTCTATGGGCATATATTGTAGATCTGAATAAAAGAAAATCTTTAAAAATGTTTAATACTTTCTCTCTTTATCTTAAATTCTTATCATTATTGGTCCAGTTGTGAAATTTTTTGTTGTTCCCATTTCAAAGAAGGGTGACCCAACAGAGTGTGGAAACTATAGAACAATATCATTGATTTCACATGCAAGCAAGATTCTACTGAAGATTATCCAAAAACAACTGGAACATCACATCAGCAGAGAACTGCCAGAAGTCCAGGCTGGGTTTAGAAGGGGTCATGGTACTAGGGATATTGTAGCTGATATTAGATGGATCTTAGCTGAAATCAGGGAACACCAGAAGAATATATATATCTGTGTTTCATTGATTATGCAAAGGCATTTGACTGTATGGATCATAACAAACTGTAGCTGACTCTGAGAAGATGGGAATTCCAGAACACTTGATCATTCTAATGTGAAACCTATACGTGGACCAAGAAGCAGTCATCAGAACAGAGCAGGGAAACGCTGCATGGTTCAAAATTGGGAAAGGTATAAGCCAGGATGTGTCCTATCTCCATACCTTTTCAACCTGTATGCAGAACAGATTATCCAAGAGGCTAGGCTCTATGAAGAGAAGTGTGGTGTCATGATTGGTGGAAGATCTATTAACAATCTGTACTATGCAGATGACACAGCCCTGCTTGCTGAAACTGAGGAGGACCTGAAGTGCTTGCTGCTGAGGGTCAAGGACTGCAGCCTTCAGTTTAGATTGAGGCTCAATGTAAAGAAGACCAGCATTCTCACCATTGGGCCAATTGGCAGCATCAGAATGGATGGTGAAGAGAATGAGATTATTAACAACTTTAGTCTGCTTGGCTCTTGGCCCAGTAGCTAAGAAATAAAAAAACATATTGCGATGGGAAAGTCTGCTGTTAGGGACCTCTCCAGGGTACTGAAGAGCAATGACATCACTCTGGAGACTAAGGTGTGTCTGATACAGGCCATGGTCTTTGCATTCAGTAGTTATGCATCAGAGAGTTGGACAATGACTAGGGAGGATAGAAGGAGAATTGATGCCTTTGAGCTGTGGTGCTGGAGAAGAGTATTGAATGTACCATGGACTGCCAAGAAAACAAACAGATTCATCCTGGAGAGGGTTAAACCAGGCTGCTCCTTGGAGGCAAGGATTCTGGGGCTTCGTCTGACATACTTTGGACATGTTGTAAGGAGGGACAGGTCCTTGGAGAGGGACATCATGCTTGGGAGGGTGGAGGGACGGCGCAGGAGGGGAAGATGAGGTGGATTGATTCAGTGACTGGGGTAATGGGTATGGGTGTATCAGAGGCAATGCCATTGGCACAAGATAGAGCAGGGTTTAGGGCTGTTGTACATAGATGGGGTCGCTATGAGCCACAAGCGACTCACAGCACATAACAACAGCAACAACAACATAGTCTTTGACCTTCCTCTGTAAATGTTTCACTTCATCTTTGTTTTCAGCAAGCAAGGCGGTATCATCAGCACACAGAAGATTGTTAAGAGTCTTTTTCCAATCCTCATCCTGTGTTCTTCTTTGCATAGCTTACGTCTGCTCAGAAACTTCTATAGAGTAAGTATCGGTAAGAATATTGAAAGAGGAAACCCTCAGTGAAATGGACTGATTGACACCGTGGTTGAAAAACTAAACTGTAACAGAAAAAAATTATTAGGACAACACAGGACCACTCAGTGCTGTTTAGTCCTAGAAAGACAGCAACAAGGACATGTATGTTTTGAGGGAAAAAAATAGTGCAGCATTGCCAGAGTCTAGTGGCAAGCATCAATTTCTAAATGAAATTCTCTGTTTTATTGTTCTGGTTGTTGTTGGTTCCCAGTGAGTTGATTTTGATTCATGAGGTCACAATTATTTATTTGGTAAGTTTGTTATAAATTGGCAACAGTAATGATAGACTTGACTTTCATAACTCATACATTTTAAGAAGTATATGCTTCTGCTCATGCTGATAACCAGTCCATCATCTTTTATGTCAACTATATCTGCTCTATGACTTAACAAAAAGACTTTAAAGGGCATTGTGTCTATGGAGTCCTATACACAGTAGTTATTATCAATGCCACTGCCTGACATGATGAGTAATGAAAATTGGTATCTATTAGAGCTCTAGTGGATTAGTCCCTAGGAAGTTATGTTGCTAACCTCCAAATTGTGATTCTTTGGCAGTTCAAATCAACCAGCGGCTCTGTGGGAGAAACATGGACAATCTTCTCCCAGTGCTGGGTCAACTATGAGTTGGTTCTTAATTGATGGCAACGAGATCAAGTTGTTTAGTTTTTCATCGTATTTTGTTTTCATTTACTTTAAAGGCAAGACTAAGAATGTCCAAGAAATGTTATTACCGAATACTTTTTCCCAGTCAGTGGCTTCCCTTTTTACCCTACTGGAGAAGTTTTTGGATGTGCATAGGGATTTGAGTCTTAGAAGGTATTCGGTAATAACATATC
>NW_006399890.1:5792380-5795270 GCF_000299155.1 Elephantulus edwardii | reverse complement strand
TATATATACTGTTCTATTGATCAATATTTGTTAAGAATTTTTGCATCTATGTTCATGATGAATATTGGTCAATAGTTTTCTTGTTTAGTGATATCTTTGCCTGATTTTGGTTGTAGGGTTTTGCTTGCTTCATAGGACAACTCTAAGAGTGTTCCTTCTTTCTCTATTTAAAAAAATTATTTAAGTAGAATGTGTGCTAGTTTCTTTCTGAATGTTTGATAGAATTCACCCATAAATCCATCTGAGCCAGGACTTTTTTATAGGAAGTCCATCTTATTTCTCATCATGAAGTCAATTTTCCTTCTTGGCCAGATCATATCCTCTATCTATTGGATATTGCAGGAAGCTATAAGCTCTCTGAACCTCACCTATTCTGCATTGTTATTGTGGTTGCTGGACACCAGTGAGTCAATTTCAACTCACAGTGACCATATATGACATAGTAGATCTTCCCCATAAGACTTTGTTGCTTGTATTTTGACAAAGGAACATTGCTAGATCTTTCTCTCATGAAGATTCTGGGTGGTTGGAACAGCGAGTTTTACAATTAGCAGTTGGCACATTCATGTGCACAACCATTTCTATTTTGTATCATTTCTTTGCATTGTACTCTTATTGTAAGAAATAGAACTTGATGGCACAGCTGAATTTAAATGTGACAGTACACTTATTAAAGATATAAAATAGAAACAAATATTTTCTAATCAGTATGGCCAAGGTTCAAATACTGAATCAGTCACTTAACATTAGAAAAACTTGAAGATATGTGGTAAAACCTAAAGTCACTTCATCCATAAAGAGGAATAATAAAATCTACTTTGTATATGCACTGTAAGGATGAAGGGTGATTTATGTAAGATAGAATTTTCCTGGAATAAGCTTTATTCTTAATTAAGAGTAATTTGTTGTTTTTCTTAAAATTTCTTCCTTACCTAATTCTGAAAAGGTGAGATGATAGTGGGCAATAGATCAATGGTGATTGTTTTTATAAAACACAACGTATGGAATGATTTTATGCAACACAATGTGAATAGAGTAATGTGTGAAACAATTTACATGAACGTAATACAATGTATATGAATTTTGTATGCAAACCAATATAAATTTATATTTTATATTATATACATATTTCCTTTTTTAAAAAAGAAAGCTAGCATTTAGTTAATACAGGCATTACAAGACACACCCTCCCCCAGTAACTTCTTCAATATAAGGAAATTTAGCAGTTTGCTACATATTGGACTGAGAACTGAAAAGTCTGAAGTTCAAATCTAACACAGGAGAAATATAGCAGTATTCTCCATTAAAAACTTACTGTCCAGGAAACCTGATTGAGGGTCACTGTGTGACAGAATCAAATATATGGCAATGGGTTTGTTGGACTATATGTAGAAGAATATCTTGGTATATAACAAACAAAACTATATACTGCTGTTGAAGCAAGAGGGTCATTTAAAACAAGCTAAGCACCAGCATTGAGCAGTAAGGAATCAGCAAACTCTACTGAATGAATGGTGACAATGACTGTTCTATGATTATTATTCTTCCTCCCTAAGTTGACCCTGAAAGTTATTGCTTTCAAGATATCTTTTTGTTTAAAAATTCTCAGTTATAAAATTCAGTGTGCAATAAGCAATACTCTCTTAGCTGTATCCTACCAAATTGAATCTACTAAGTAGAATGTCAAAGCTTTGATTATACCATGACAAATGGTACTCATAATATGACTTTGATTACTGCGAGATCTGAGATTATCTTCTGAATCATCAAAGGCTTAATTGATTCAATATGTTTTTCCTATTGAGTATATTTATGGTATTCAAAACCTTTGAAATTGGCAATCTAGGTGAGTCCCTGAAGGGAAAGGCTGAAACTTTGTTTGTTATGGTTTCATCTATTTACACAATGTCTAGAGAAATGAGAATTCAATAAATATTTGTTGAAATGAAAACTAAAAAAAAAGTGGACTAGTAATGTATATAGGATAAGTGGCAACTCAGACTCTTATTCAGTAATTGATTTAATCAATAAGAAAGGCCCCTAGGTAGTACAAATGATTTGTACTTGACCTAAAGGCTGGCAGTTCAAATCCACTTCCATTAAGGCAATATCCAAAGAAACCCTCTGGAGCAATTCCACTCTGTAAAACATGGGGTCACTGTAAGTTGGAATTGTTTCAATACCAATAGTTACGGACATCACATTGTTAAACCACAACATAAAAGAGAAGCACCAGTAAATGTTGTTGCTGTTAGTTAGCTATACAAACATTACTATAAGAAAACCTATGAAAGTAAAAAATTATGAAGGGCAGAACCCTCTCAGAGGAGGAAAGCTCAACTATTTTCCACTGAAAGTGGTAAAAACGCACCCTGACAAAAGGCAGACTAGTGAGGCTCACCAAAACAAGACAATTTCCTTGAGCTCGAGCTCTCACAGTTTTCACTGTAATTTATATGAAATAATTTCTTTATGAACTAGAATTTTTCTCCCTGTATTTTCAAGAGATCCTCTCACTCTTATTGTCATGACCAGGTTTCTAACAATCGATAATAGTAAAAGAATATGAACTTCCATATCTTACAGGCACTGCTCAAATTTAGCACTGTGACTTTTTTAAAAAAAGTACTTAAAACCCCCCAGCCTTTTATGTTGATTCCCTGACTTTTATACACAAGATCTTAGAACATCAACCATTGTTTTAAAATTCAAGTCATCATTTTTTTGTAGTTGCCTGCCAGAAAACAAGGTAATTTTGGCATTAAAATCATTGTTGTTGTGGTTATGTGCCATCGAGTCACCTGAGACTCATAGGGACCCTACCTACAACAGCCCTAAACTCCGCCCTGTCCTGTGCCAAACACACCTTCTCCGACACTCCCATCCCAAT
>NW_006399890.1:5784730-5791880 GCF_000299155.1 Elephantulus edwardii | reverse complement strand
AGAAAAAAAAAAAAAGAATGTCCAAGAAAGCCCTAAAAGGAAATGAGGATTCCAGTTGAAGGAAGTAACCAATATAATATTTTATAGAGATCAATGTTAGTTCTATTAACAGCAGGAAAATTAGGTTAACAATCTTGGGGGACAAGAGTAGAACAGCTATGGGATGATCTAATGGACATGAAAAGTACATAATAATAAATTTTGTTATATTTATAATTTTATAAACCTAACTCTTAGCTCATTGTCATCATGTTGTAACCATCTCATAGGTTCGCTGGATTTCTGAGACTACAAATTGCATGGGTGGACATTGCCCATCTTTCTCCCACGGAAATGCTGTTGGATTCCAAATGGAAAGAGGCATTGTCTTTTAGTTAATAAGAGCTAGCTGAAATGAAGTTCCCCCTTCCTTCAACTATGGGATAAATGAAGGAAATAAAAAGAAAATTGTCTAGGTTTTGTATTATTAAGGACAGTATTTGAAATAGCAGATATATAGTAAAATGTGCTAAATTTGAAATTTATCCTAATAATATAATTTTTTCAGGATTTTAACAAATTATATTTCAAAGCACGTTTAGCAGCAAGCCACTTAAAAGGTTGAAAAAATAAGGAGTTTTGGGAGTTTAGAGGAAAAAAGTTATACTGCCAGCCCAAAAGCATGTGTTTCAAATCTACCAGCTACTCCAGGGAAGAAAGATGGACCATATCTTCCCATAAAATTAACTGTCTCTGAAAATTAACTGTAAGGTCAGCTGAGTCAGTTCTGACTTGATGGTAAACAACAAAAGTAAGAAGAAGATAGGCTAGTATTAATTACACACATTTTAGTGATTGAAAAGTTTAAAGGTTGTTTTATTTTTATCTTACCCTTAAAGAAGTTCCTTTTTGTGTTATTGTGTAACATACATGTACAAGCTTGTATGAAAGATTTTACAAATACAAGTGGGCCAATACAACTCAGAAACCACAGGTGTAATTCCAAGTTCATCTCCTCTTCTAAAATTGAATCTCGAATATTTGACTAAAGAAAAGTTCAATATCTAATAATGAAATTTTGAAACCACTTTACTAGACAGTTGTTGTTTCTTGGTTTTTTTGTTTATATGTTTAATATATAATAGATGAAGACTTAGCTTCATCATTATTTGTTGGGAAGATAGAACACTACAGCCTCTTCAATCCACAATTACAGTGTTAAAGGTCAATTTAATTGCAAGGGTTCTGACAATTTTCGCAGGGAAACTTCTACATGAGCAGCACAAGGAGACAACCAAAGGGGAGCAATTAGGGTTTCTGTCCATAAGTGACCATTGGTTTCCCTACAATAGAATTTCATGTACTGAGATATACTTTATCAACTCATTAGTTAGTTTTCAGCTGGACTCACCTCAGGTTGAGATGACAGTCTGTTATTTCCCCAGATTTGTATTTCAGTCGTGTTCATTAAAATGTTGAAATGACATCATTTAGAAATAAAAACAAAATGGCTCTTGGGTTGTTTCCAATTCTTTGCTATTATGAACAAAGTAGTGTGCATATATCTGCTTGGGTGGCAGTTTTGGTCTCTTTAGGGTATATTCCCAGTAGGGGAATTGCTGGGTCAAATGGTATTTCTATTTCCAACTTTTTGAGAAAGTGTCATACTGCCTTTCATAGTGGTTGCACCATTTTACACTCCCACCTATAGTGAATAAGGATTCCACTTTCTCCACAACCTCACTAGCATTTGTTGTTTGCTGCTCTGTTGCATCTTGCTATTCTTACTGAGGTGAGATGATATTTCATAGGTGTTTTGATTTGTATATCTCAATAAATGAATAGAGAAGCTGTGCTATATTCATACAATGAAATACTATGTATCACTGAAAAACAAAGAATTCATGATATATTATACAAAATGGGTGACCAAGGAGGACATTATGCCTAGTGAAATATCTCAGTCACAAAAAGACTGCATAATGCCACTGTTATAAAACAGAACTGACATGGGGGGGAACATAGAAAAGAGGGGATAAATAATGTACATAGCATTGAAATAGATGAGGGAGAGAACTGTATAAAAGGAATATATCATTAGGTATTGTTAGCATGGCAAGAGTCCAGAATAAGAGCTGCATAGTAAAGTGGATTGGGGGCCGAGGGATGGGAACTGTATAACAATGAAAGAATTTTTTTTTCCCCAAAGAAAAAACTGAACTGGGGAGGGGGGACGCTGGGAGGAAAGTGTGCAATAATGAATGAATGGAAATCCAAGTTCTCTATAAGCTTTCATTAAAATGTCAATTAAAAAAAGAAAATGGCATTTTTAAAATGAAATTACTCTTGTATGATTTAAAGGGTGGCATGGCAGAGAATGGGAAGCAAAACTTAGGAAATAGGAATAGATGCATATTAATATGGGTGGAGAGAAAAGAAATATACAACAATAAGAGAATGATCACACTATCACTAAAGAATGGGAAGACAGAGAAGTATAGAAAGATTGATGGAAATCAGAGTTACAGGGAAGAGATAGGAAGAGTGTGATTGCACTGTGGAATATTATTGAAATTAATGTTATAGAACAAATGTGTATGAATGGATGCATGAGAAATTAATTTGTTTTGTAAATCTTTTCTTAAGTCACAATAAAAAGAAAGTTACTACCAATCCATGACTCTGGAATATTTCATAGTGTAATGTTTAAAATTTTACTTTTCTCTGGCTTAAAGGTAGAAAGAAATATTATCTGATACTTAAATGTATGGAAATTCACATCACAAAAAAATGTACATTAAGAGTTTAGATGCTGATTATTATTCAGAAACATTTAAACTTATTGCCTTTATTTGTGTTAATGTAAATAATCCTGGGTATATAACAACCAAAAGATGATCAAAGAGGATTTTGACACATTATGAAAAAGAAATTAATACCACTGAACAACTTGTGTAAAAATTGTCAAATGGGAACCTAATTTGTTGTGTAAACATTCACTGATAACTCTATCTGTTAAAATAACCCTGTTTAACTGTGGAGCTCTGGAGACCTAGTCGTAAGGAGGTAGCTGCCAGTCTAAAGGCACAGAGTTCAAATATGTCATCCACGCTGTAGAACGAAAACAGATGGGCAATCTCCTCTCATGCAATTTACAGTCTCTGAAAACTTGCCACAGGGTCAGCTGGAGTTGGTTCCAATTCAACACATAATAACAAAACCGGTATGTCTTTGCATACTAAAACCATACATGGGACTTAAAGAGTAAAATGACGCAAGAGCAAGTTGGCATTTTTCCTTCTATGAAGTTAAAATATTCCAAAAAGACTGAAGTGATGATCACTTAAGGTTATATCTTCTAACTTCCATCTTCTACATGAAAGGACAGGTTGATTGACCAAATGTTCATGTTCTCTTCTCTTTTTCGTGGTTTGAAGCCTCCCCTCAAAAACAGTTTCATGCACTTGATTCCCATTTTCAAGCACCAATATGCTGAGCTTTACAGGAGAAATCAACACCATCTTTACTGGAAAAATATTCACCAGGTAGGTAGAAGAGGGAGGGGTACTTTTCTTTCTCTATCATTCATTTTCACTAGGCTGAGGGTCTCAAACTACAATACAGTGATTCCTCTTCAGTTCAGTCTGTCTGGGACATATGGGAACCAAGGTCAAGTTAATACTTTATCAAAGTGATATTTTTAAAATACATTTTCAACATTATTTAGAGGAACAGCTACATGCAACAGAAAAGCAGAAATGGGAAACTGGTAACCTTGTCCAGCATTACTCACATGATCCCAAGGACATTTGCCCAACCTTCTACTCTGAGAAGGACAGATAAGGATAGGGTCACAAATAACATCTGTATTTTAGCAAGTCTTGTGCTGAAACCAGAAGCCCTGGTTTAGTGTGGAATATATAGGGCTAGTAGCCAAAAACGTCAGTGGTTTGAATATACCAGCTAGAAAAATAGAAAGATGAGCAGCCTCCCCTGAAAAAATTTACAGCCTCAGAAACTCAATGGAGTGTCATCATTTATTGGGATCAATTCAAATGCAGTGGATCTGATTTTGATTTTACCTGGATGAACATTTTCTGTTTGAGGGTATGTAGTTAGTGTTTAGTACGTAGGAATCTGTGACTGTTGTAATCAAGATAATGAGTTTCTATATAACAGGGGAGCTCTGATGACCTAATTGGTAAGGAGTTGTACTGCTAAGACAAAAGCAGGATGTTTGAATCGGCCGGCTGCTCCATAGAAGAAAAATGGACAATCTCTTCCCATGTGATTTATAGCCTCTGAAAAATCTCCTGGGGAGTCAGAAATTAGTAGATTACAACTCGACAGTGCATAACAACAGGATACAGTGGGTTCAAGCAGAATTACAGTTGTGAGAATAGCACAGAGCCAGGCAATGTTTTGTTCTGTTGTAAACAGGGTTGCTATAAATGAGAAGTAACTTAACAACACATAATAGCAACAGTATAGTCTCTCTCTTTCTCTTTCAATTTAGGCCTTCATCTATTCAATGGTTATCTTTTATAGAGAAGTTAGTGTCCCATTTTTATTTCTTAGTGGGGGGGAAACCACACAAGCACACGCTAGGTTCTTAACTTTCTTAACAATCCGGCATACAATTGTAGTAATTCATCTATCTCCAAAAAACCTTAAAATGAGAACAGTTTATGTATAGACTCAGAATATTCAGGTGATTGGTTTGAATGGTGTGCTTCAGTCATATTTAGCTCTATGGAATGATTATGGAATTATAATCTCTTTATTCTTTCTCTTTCTCTGTTCTTCTACCTGCTTCCCAGAGATGTAATTGCACTTGGAGAGGGACCTCATGCTTAGGAAGATATAAGGACTGTGAAGGAGAGGAAGACCTTCAATCAGGTAGGTTGACATGGTAACTGTGACAATGGGCTTGAATGTTTCCGAGACTGTGGGGATGGCACGAGATAGGACAGTGTTCAGGCTGGTTGTTCACAGAGTCGCTATGAGTCATGCTTGACTCTAAGGTACCTAACAAAAACATCATACTTCAACTTAGGGAGCTCTGGGGACCTACTGGTAAGGAGCTGCACTTCAATCGCAAAGGCACGTAGCTCAAATCAACCAGCTGCTCTGTGGGAGAAGGCTAGGCAATCCCCTCCACGTGACTCTGAAAACCTGCTGGAAGGTAAGCATTGAGTTGGTTCTGACTCGATGGCACAAACAACATACTTCATCTCAAGCCTTCAGCAATGCAAGGCAGACGCTGTCCAACAAAGATCAAACTAATAAAGCATAAAAGGTAATTAATAGAAGAAAATTCCATAAATATCTATAGGGCAATGAGCCCATGAGCAATAAGCTTCATGAGCACATAATAATATGACTGTGTCTTTCATCTGAGGCTGTCTGAGTGCTTTATATACTAGTCAGTGCTATTATCCTAACTTTACAGATGAAGACATTGACACATAGACACATGTAGTGTATTGCCAAAGTCATACACTGAGTCCAGGACAGAGCAACAAGCAGAGGAGTGAGAAGGCATCCTATAAAGCTATATTTATACCAGGTGTGTTTTCAAAAGAGAAGAACAAAGCTTGTGAATAAAAGCAACACTATTATATCCAGCAGCACCACCTGTTTCTCAGTCCTAGAGACTGAGAGAGGAGAGAGAAGAGCAAAAGAGACAAAGTAATGAAACAGTTCACAAAAAGTGATGAGAAAGATATTAGTCTGGCATTTGGTTTAAAAATATTTTCCAACCTTAATGCAGTCTATACCAAGAACCAAAATGGAAATCAAGTAATTTACCATCAACTTACCTTTGAAATTTTTCCCCAAGTCCATCCTACAAAGTGTCCTGCACTGTTGTGTACAAGAAATAGCATAAGGTCCTTTGTACATTTGCTTAGTTTCTATTCACAATGTCTTTCTCTTCCTAGAGTCTAAGAAATTCTAATCACTTAAGGAACTCTCAACTGAGTGAACAAATGAATGATAGATTGTTAATTTTAACAATCAACAACGTCACCAACTTAAGCAATTAATTTACACAGTATCACACAATAGGCTCACACAGAACTTGTATTTTTAACTCTTCTTCCACTCTCTATTTTCTTGTTTCACTCTACCCATTGCTAAGAAGCTTCTCAAGAATTTTCTCTACTCTGGTCATTTCCAGCAGACTAATTTGTTTGTACTAATATAAATACTTGAATAAGTATCTCATGATCCTGCTCTTGTGCACATTTCCTAGGTCTACTTTAAATTCCTCAACTTGTAAAACAATGACAGATGTCTCTAGCTTAGCAATGAAACATCACTTCATTATGACATCTTTTATGTTATTTAACTTGGCTTATTTTATCCCCCCAATTCACTAATGGCTCTTTGATATCAGGATTCTTATGTTATTTACACTTTGACATTATAACCCAATATCGAGTGTATATTGTTCACATGTTAGGTGCTGTCAAAATGATTCCCACTCACTGTAACTCTGTGAATAACAGATCTGAACCCGGTGAGACTCTGCATCATTCTCAGATCTTCACTACGCTCAAGCCCATTGTCACTGTCATCATCAACCCATCTTTTGATTGTCTTCCTCTCTTTCATTGACCCTACACTTTCCCCAGCATGCTATCTTTCCCAGGGACTAGAAACTGCTGACAGCATGCCTCAGTTATGTGAGATGAAGTTTTGCCACCCTTGTCTCCAAGAAACACCCCAATTGCACTTCCTCCAAGATAAATCTGTTGTTCTTTAAGCAGTCCATTATTTTAAGATTTATCATAGTGAGCTGGAAACAGGAGCAGCATCCACTTCCGAAATGGCTTGCCTCCGGAAACTCTCCGTATGAACAGTGCTCAGGCCGTTCATTCATAGCGTTGCCACGATTCCACAGCACAAAACAACAACATCATCATAGTGAGAGAACAATAGTGGTGTCACAGTAAAAGACATCAAGGAGCCTTCTTTAGCATTAGAAATACACACAATTTTAATCAATAATCCAGACCCAGTCACAAATAGGTCCCATACATTTTTTAATTATTATTAAATTTTATTAGTTTTAATGAACATTTATGGAGATTTTGGGTTCTCATTCATTCATTGTTGCACTGTTTTCTCTACCCTCCTCCCCAGTTCTTTTTTCTTCCCCCCCCCC
>NW_006399890.1:5767298-5784630 GCF_000299155.1 Elephantulus edwardii | reverse complement strand
TGTTTTAATTGTCCAATTGCTATAGTGCTTGTCAAAGCCAGTTCTGATTAATCTCCTTTGTCAGTGTGTCCTTTGCCATTCCCTATCACTTTAAGTGTGGTTCTGAAGGACACTTGGCCAAGGTGGCCCACATCAGGTCCTCGTGAAAGACAGGACTGACAGGCCCCAGCTCCCAGCTGGAAACAAAGGAGGACACTTCAATGATTTAGATCCTCCCAGAAGAGCCGTGGATGAGCATTAACATTACTGGTAAGTATATTCATTTTCTCCTTGACACAGAGCCTACTAATTGGTCCTAAAAGCCTTCTGAGGTCCCAACTCTTCTCACTATCTCTTAGTTGTTGGAATGGATGGAAAACCTCATAAGCAGTTCCTTACTTCACCATACATTTTTTTTAAATCACATATCAAGATCCAATAGGCCCTACCTCTTGATCTTCTTCCATCTTAATAACAAAATGGCACATACTTATGTCAAAAAGAGACAATTTTAAAGTCATTATTCCCCGGGGCATGCTGCTAGGAAAGGCCCATCTCCCTTGGAGAGGGACATCCTGCTTGGAAAGGTGGAGGGAGATGAAAATGAGGCAACCCTCAACCAGAAGGGTTGATGGAGTTTCTGTGGCAATAGGCTTGAGTGTGTCAGAGATTGTAAGGATGTATAGTGTTCAGATTGGTTGTTCATAGGTTTGTTATTAAATGTACTGTGACTCAAAGGAACCTACCAACAGCAACAGGAATAATAAATGTTGGGGCATTAGGGTTGCATTATACACAAATAGATTTTTTTAAAAGGTCATTTTTTTTTCTTTGTATAACCAGAAATAATACATATGAGCAGTTCCTATATCTATTAAATGATCAAGAGTTCTCAAACTCCCTCAAAGTGAGAGGAGAACACTAATTATACCATGTTCAAGGATTAAAAAAAAAGAGAGAGAATCAATAGCCTCCAATTTCCTTAGCATACTACATTACTTACAAAAGTGCTGACTGCACTCATCCAATAACATTGGTAGACATGTCTGTCTACATCTAGAACTTCCCAGCACAGGTACTGACAGTAATGAAATTCAGACACTTTCACTACGTTAGTAGGTCAACTCTTTGCTCTGACTTGGCACTGTCCCAAGATCTGTGCCCTCTGCTACTGTGTTTATGACACACAACATAGCCTGAACTGCTGAACGTGCCCATGTTAGAGTTGAAAAAGGTGCCCAACCATTCCTTTCATATCTTTACTCATGAAAAACGATTCTCTAAATTCTTGGATGCTGGAAATGGCCCAAACATAGCTCACTAAACTAATTTCTCTCAGAATTTTTAAATGCATGTGCATTTGAGCATAAACACTGTCCATATGTTTCTGATTCATTTACACTGAACTCATCAAAGGGTTGTATTGTAAGGGTTGTTTGATGTCCAAGAATACTTGAGGGTTGGTGTGTTTTTTTTTTAATGGAATTTTATACTTGCTTTCACCATTTTCCTTAGGAAGTCAAATGTTGTTGAGAGTAAACAATTTTGGACCCCCAAGGATCTGAGGTTTACTCACATTTAAAGAGCAGGAGGATGTAGTTTGGCAGCTTGGCATAGAATGGCATCCCTAGGCTTGGGTGTATCTTGGCACTAAGCCCCACAAGGTGGGAACTACTTGCGGGGAGCAAGGGAAACCCTTTTTAGCTGACTCTCTTTTACTTATAGTGATTTATTCCTTCAATTATAAAAGTCCATACCAAAGCTTAAAACAAATCCAACTCTCAGAGTCGGTCTCTTGCCAGGTTGAAGAAAAGACTTTACGATGTTGCTACTGCAATTGCCCTTCAGTTTTTGGAAGGGAACCAAAAGAAACTTTTTAGGAAACCAGGGTTTGTTCACCTGAACGCATCATGTCCTACATCTGTATGCTAAAGAGACAAGACAAGCATCTCTGGCTACAGCTGAGAACTAATTAACGTTGCTCTTTTACAAACATTATGTGGTTCATTCCATTCTTCCTTGATTAAGAACAAAAGAGGAGGAGAGTCATTTATTACCATGAGTCACTTGAGGTACAATGGAAGGAATTCCAAAATGCTGCTGAGACAAAACAAAACTGACATTATGAAAGCCATGTCTAAACACTAATTTAAACTGTCAACTTACTACCAAAGAAGACTCCTGACAGAGAAGCAAAGCTTTAAAGACCTCATAAATTACTGAGGAGATTAGCACCAGCATGAATGAGTTAACCCTTTCACGACTGAATTATTTTCTGCTTTGGATTCTTTGTTGACACCATGTGTTTTCAGTAATGGAAAGCATGCAGAAATCAATATCATTTTTAAGGCCACACGAATTTTTATAAAATGATATGGTGTACATACGCCCCATGTGGACTCTAGTGATGGGATTGGTGGGAAAAGAACTGTTTCTTCAAATCACAGTTATACTGTCAAGTGGTCGCATATACTACAACTGGGAAAACAGGCTCCCAGGAAACCTGAGAGGCTTACAATTTAGGAAGTGATATATATCACCTAGTGGCTGCTTCTATTTATTTATATGAAAGGCTATCTGGTGGTGTAGGGCATTCCCTGTTGGGCTGCTAACAAAAAGTCCACGAGTCAAGTCCATCAGCCATTCTCTGGGAGAAACATGAGCAATCTCCTTCCACAAAGATTTTGCCCTGGAAACCTGATGACTAAGGGTCACCCTGAGTCAGAACCAACCCCACAGCAGTGGGCTAGATTTGTTCTGAGTTACAATTTCTAGAAGGAGTCCTTAGTGGCCTCTGAATAAGGAGTCCTTGATGGCCTCTGAAGGGAGCTCTAGGGAGGGGCCTAGTAGTGAGAAACTGCACTGAAATCCTGAAGGCACACAGTTCGGATCCACCAGCTGCTCCGCGGAAGAAGGATGTGCAATCTCCTCCCGTGCAATTTACTGCCTCTGAAAACCTGCCTGAGGGTCAGCCATGAGTCGGTTCTGACTCGACGGTACACAACAACATATACCTCCTGAATACAAAAAGGATAAGATACATATCTGTCTTTAGATATTGTTATTGATTCCCCAGCAGGTTTTCAGGGGCAGTAAATTGCACAGGAGGAGGTTGCCATCTTTCTCCCATCAAGCAGGTGATGGATTCAAATCATCAGTTTCTTACCACTAAGCTACCAGGGTGATTTAAAATAGTCCTCTAGAGTTTGATGGGAATATTAGTCCTAATAACTGTTTCATCAACTGTTCAGTGAGGACCACCACATAGGTGACACTTCTATGTCTATTCCAATTCAAAATGAACTTCTATTGAATTTCTGGCACTATAAATCATACAGGAGGAGATTGTCCATTTGAGTTTGAACAGCCAGAGTTGTGGCCTTTGTGTTCGCAGCTCATTTTCCTACAGACTAAGCAATTAGATTCCCTATTTATAACTATTGTTGTTAGGTACCATCGAGTTGAGTATAACTCATAGCAACCCTATGAATAACAGATCTCACTCCTGTTCTAACCTGTGCCATCTTCATCATCCCTGACACACATGAGCCCATTGCTTCCGTAACTGTTTGAATGCAGCTCACTGAGAGTCTTTCTGTCTTTTGCTGACCTTCCTTCCACCTTTCCAAACATGGTGCCCTTTTCCAAGAAAAAACCTCCCCTAGCAACATGCACAAAGTATGTGAAACAAAGCTTTGTCATCTTTTCCTACAAGGAGCACTCTGGTTGCACTTCCTCCTGGACACATCAGTTTGCTTTTTTTATTGGGGGGGGCAGTCCATTGGATATTCAGTATTCTCCAACATCATAACTCAAAAGCATCAATAATTCTTCTCTCATCTTTATTCATTGTCCAACTCTAAGATGCATAGCAAGTGACAGAAGAACCATGATTTGAATCAGGTGCACATCTTAAAATTCATATCATTGTGCCTTAGTAATCTGGAGAGGTCCCTGACAGCAGACTTCCCCAATGCATTGTATTTCCTGATCTTCCAACTTCTGATGCCAAAGGTGTTGATTATAGAGCCAAATAGATGAAATCACTGACAATTTCAATCTTTTCTACATATATTATGATGTTGCTTATTGGTGCAGTGGTAAGGATTTTTGTCTTCTTGATGTTGAGATACAGTCTGTACTGAAGATTAAATTATTTGATCTTCTACAGAGTTTAAGTCCCCTTTACTTTCAGCATGCAAGATTGTGCCACCTGCATAATGCAGGCTGTTGAAGAGTTTCCTTCCAATCTTCTTCATATAATCCAGCTTCTCAAATTATTTGTCCAGCATACAGATTGATTAAGTATGGAGAAAGCATACAACCTTGATGCATACTTTTTCTAATTTTAAATCATGTAATGTCTCCATACCTTTTCAACCTGTATGCAGAGCAGATTATCTGAGAGGCTGGGCTCTATGAGGAGAAGCGTGGCATTAGGATTGGTGGATTATCTATCAACAATCTGCGTTATGCAGATGACACAACCCTGCTCGCTGAAACTGAGGAGTACCTCATGTACTTACTGCAGAGGGTCAAGGACTGCAGCCTTAAATATGGACTGAGGCTCAATGTCCAGAAGACAAAGATTCTCACCACTGGACCAATCGGTAGCATCAGGATGGATGGTAAAGAGATTGAGATTGTTTACAGCTTCAGTTTGCTCGGCTCCACGTTCAACACTCTTGGCACCAGTAGCCAGGAAATAAAAAAACGTATTGCGATGGGAAAGTCTGCGGTTAGGGACCTCTCTAAAGTACTCAAGAGCAATGGTGTCTCTCTGGAGACTAAGGTGCGCCTGATACAGGCCATGGTTTTTGCAATCACTTGTTATGCATCAGAGAGTTGGACAATGACTAGGGAGGATAGAAGGAGAATTGACGCCTTTGAGCTGTGGTGCTGGAGAAGAGTACTGAATGTACCATGGACTGCCAAGAAAACAAATAGATTCATCCTAGAGAGGGCTGAACCAGGCTGCTCCTTGGAGGCAAGGATTCTGGGGCTTCACCTGACATACTTTGGACATGTTGTAAGGAGAGACAGGTCTTTGGAGAGGGACATCATGCTGGGCAGAGTGGAGGGACAGCGCAGGAGGGGAAGACCCTCTATGAGGTGGATTGATTCAGTGACTGGGGTAATCGGGATGGGTGTGTCAGAGGCAGTGAGATTGGCACAGGATAGAGCAGGGTTTAGGGCTGTTGTACATAGGGTCGCTATGAGTCGCAAGCGACTCGACGGCACATAACAACAACGTTTCCTGCACACCTTCTTGGTCAAAAGTACAGGTTTCATGAGAGCATAATTTAAATGTTCTGGGGTTCACATTATTCTCAATGTTAGCCACAGTTTGCTATGATCCACAGAGTCAAATGTCTTCGCATAGTCCATAAAACACAAATAGACATTCTTCTGGCATTCTTTGCTTTCAGCTAGGATCTATGACATGAGCAATGATATCCCTGATGCCATGGCCTCTTCTAAACCCAGTTTGAAGAGCAAAAAATTTCTCAAGCATGGCTTTTTGAGGTTTTCAGAGTAAAAATCCTCACCTACCAGGATTATTTCACATACTGGTGACTCAATGTGTATGTTGTTGCACTTTTAAACAAATGGCAACATCTCCAGTAGTTCTAATCCAACAATCTCCTGCATTATGATTTATAGCCTCGGAAACCCAAGTCAGAGCCACTCTGAGTTGAAAATGACTTAAGTGAGTGAGTCTGAATTTGTGAAATAGAGAAGTTTTTAGGATCCAGCATATATTAAATTTAAATGACTTTTGAGAAAATGTTATTTGCAAATACCAAACATGTTTTTAAACCCCAAACTACTAAAAATAACTAAAATATCAACTTAAATGTGTGACACAGCAGTGACTTTAACACTGCTTTGCCTATTTCTGATTTCTTTCTACAAGACACTTGCTGAATGTATAGTCACTATTCAAGTGAATAAGAGGAGTTTTTTATTCTCAAACAAAACTGATTACCGTTTCCTTCATTCAGTACAGTTTTCAAACTCTGTTGTCAACACCAAAGTCTTCAGAGAAAATTTTAGTTCAGACTACCATTCATTTTTACATTGTTAGATTATCATTATAGGTACAGGTGATACGGTCTGAGTTCAAAAGGCTGAGACATCTTTTTAAGAAGAGTGTTATTTTGAGTTGAGCAACCCTTGAAAGAGACGTAGCAGAGAAATGAACTCTAGTTGAACCACACTGCTCTAACCTTCCTCCTTTTCCTGAACTTTCACTCATCATATCTCTATGGATTTTCTCCAAAGACCCTGTAAGTATCTGTTTCCTAGCTAACTTATGTACACTAGATGACCTCTTTGACTTGGGTCTTATCAAACTTCTCTGCCTGCCCAGGAATGGCTCTTCTGTACTACATGCTGACCTGGTCTCTTCCTTTCCCAGAAAGGAACGGTTTTCATGCAGTAGTTTTATTCTGTCTTGTTGGGTTTACTTTTTTTTCCTTTTAGCTTAAATCAAAGTGATGCATAAGTCCACGTGGAGACATAGTCATTGTCACATGCTGTCTAGTCGGAACCGACTCATAGCCAACCCTCCAGAGGGTATTCTGAAGCAGTTAATTGAACAGGAGTAGATTACCCATCTTTCTCCCATGGAGCTGCTGGTAGATTTGAACCGCATACCTTGGCAGCACAATTCCTTCCCACTAAGCCACCAGAGCTCCCTACACGGAGATCAGTAGACTATAATTACTACAGCTTTAGGACTGAATTCACCATTAGTCAGAATACAGCTGTGATGCATTGTCCTTTGTGTTCTTTATTTATAGGCTCTTTGCCTTTATCTCTTGCCTCCTACCCTCCTCCTCTCCCCAGCAACAGTTGTCAGAAAATAGAAATGGGTTTAGGAGAACACTAACAGAACATTAAGGAAGCATCTTGAGGTGGAACCAGTTGATCTAACCACACACATCCAGCTGAGGGACACTCACTCCAAAGTGCCAAGATATAAAACAGAAAACTTAAACCCTATTTTGGACGCAGGTCTCAAGACCCCTTTAAAGACGTGAATTGCTCCCAAAACTTTGTATCCAAGGTCACATCTGTGTCAATCTCCCACCCAATGGGAATCTTAGTTTAATGTTTTAGTAGTGTTGTAGAGGTTGTGTTACGGTCCTCTTACTCTCAATTCAGCTTTGTAATGCCAAAACTCTTGCACTTTATTCTTTTTCTGGAAGAGAGGCAGGAAGCATGCAATGTAATTGAGATCCCTCTTTGGGCTCCCATTCCAGATTCTAAAACAGAACTCAAATCAGAAACTGCAAAAGTGGATTAAGTAAGACTATCGTAAAGAGTATCCTGTTTGCTTGAGGATAGACTTACTGTGCTCATAAATCCCCACAGAACCAGATATTCTTCCCCAGACCACCTTAGGACCAGAAAATGAAGAGAATGACACTAAAGTCTACTACTCTTAACTTAAAGCAAGGAAACAGTCACTCTGCCTCATGTCTTTTGAACTGACTCCAGGTAGCAAATGATGATCATCACAAAGCTTCGAAATGTGAATCGTGAGAGGTACTTTGTCTAAAAGGAAGAGAAAGTCAACAGTAACGTTCATATGAATGTGACCCACAAAAAAAAAAAGAGAAAAAAAAAGAAATAGAATGTATCAAGAGTTGGTTCTGGATACTGTTATCTGCATTTTACTGACCTTTGATTCTCAAGGCTGATGCTGTATGAAAACCTGGTTGTTAGGTGTCATGGAACAGAAACTGTAGGAACAACATATAAAAACTTTACCCTATCCTGTGACATCCTCTGTCATATGCAAGTAACTGTGTCAAGCCACCTCATTGAGGCATCTTCCTCTCTTTCTCTCACCACTTTCACTTTCACAAGCTTAAACTTTGTTGTTGTCATCCCTCCAGTCGACTATGAATCATAGTGACCCTATGAACAATAGCTCTTAACCCTGCCTTGAGTCAATCTCACTGTCTCTGACACACCTTCCCTCATTGCCACAGTCGCTGAGTCAGTCCATCTCATCCAAGGTCTTCTTCAGTGCTGACCCTGTACCCTCCCAAGCATGATGTCCTTCTCCAAGGACTGGTCCTTCCTGGCAACATGCCCAAAGTATGTGAGATGGAGTTTTAAAAACAAGAACAAGCTGGTTTCAGCTTCTGCAATACAGACCTGTTTAAACTAGCTCAGTTTCAATTAATTGTACTTCTTCCCACTTTTAACTCCTTAAGAATTCACAGATATTTCTAGTCTTCTGTGGTTCCTTTTAAACTTTACTCCATAGAAAAGTATACTAAGCATTGGACAGAATCCCTGCCAACTTGCCAGCACTTGAAATGCAGATAAATGATTTGCTTTAGTTACGCTATTTAGGGCCCTGAGTGCTGGGAACACCTTGCATAGGCAGAAACCATGCTTTCTGTTTATAGGTTAAATGAATAGCCACTTAGAGAGTCATAAAGATCGTGTTTGTATTTGGCTATGTTTTGCTGACATTCCTACCATGTTTGTAAACATTGCTGACTTTGACCTCAATTTCTCACAAGTCCATGACCAATACCAAACAGTCCCAGAGGAGCTACAGAACATAATGTGATTCTGTAATACAAAACAGGATAGCTTGCTAAATGTGCAGATAGCAAGAGACTTCCTGACATAATGTGGCTTATAGCTTTATCTTCAGAACAAACTAAAGTGATGTTCCCTTGGACACTGCTTCTGGAGGCTGGCCTGGAGCCTCTTCTGCTGGATGAACTGCCTGTGCTAAGGCAAGTGGCAAAAGGTATGTAAGCAAGACACTATATTTGAGCAAAAGAGGAAGCAAACAAAGAAAACCCCCAACCTAATTAATTGGTATCTTGCTATTACAGAGAAAGAAAATGTGTAAAAGTGTAACAGTAACCACTCTTCCTAAAACTTGCAAATTTGTTCTAGCCATATTTCAATTATCTATGGGTACATTTTTGTAGAAATTTTTTTTTAACTTTTTCATTGGATTAGGCATGTGCGTTTTGTTTTGTAACACTGAAATTATAATTTTCCTCAATGAATGCACATGTTGCACCATTACTTATCAATGAATGTGTCAATTATTTTATCATGCTTGAATCCAGAATCAGTACTCTTGGTACTAGCAGTCAGGAGATTAGGAGACATACTGCACTGGGCAAGTCTGCTGTCAGGGACCTCTCCAAAATACTGAGGAGCAATGAATCAGTTATGAAACTAAGCTAGTGAAAAAAAAAGAAAGAAAGAAAGAAACTAAGCTGAGTATGCCTGATTTAGGCCATGATTTTTTTTTTCTCCAATCACTTCAAAGTACTGAAGAGCAATGATGTCAGTCTAGAGGCTAAGGTGTGCCTGATACAGGCCATTGTCTTTACAATCTCTTGCTATTCATCTGAGGGCTGGACAATGAATAAGGATGAAGACTGATGCCCTTGAGTTGTGGTGTTGAAGAAAAGTACTGGACTTCCCACGGACTGCCAAAAGAACAAGTGTACACGGTTGGGAAAAGTGAAAGCCAGAGTGTTCCTTGGAGGCAAAGATGGCAAAACTCTCTCTTATACTTTGGACATGTTTTAAAAAGAGGCTATTCTTTGGAAAGGAACACCATGATTGGAAAGGTAGAAGGTCAACAAAAGAGAGGGACACCCAATGAGACAGATTGACACAGTGACTGCAGCAATGGGCTCATGTGTGTCAGAGATAATGAAGATTGTACAGGATAGGACAGGGTTCAAGTGTGTTGTTCATGTGGTAGCTATGAGTCATAATTGACTCGATGGCACCTAACAATAACAACTAATTACATACTATGTACCATCCGTGCCACTGTATGGAAGAGGTACATTTATGACTGAAGCATTATGAGTTGAAACTTGTAAGTCATCTCATATTTTTAAATAGTAGTGAAATGTGAACTTAAAGTCATGCCAAAAGATATCAGCTTCACCTTACAATGCCTAAACAGAAATGCTTCACTTTTGGAGTAGTAATATGTATTTAAAATACTGTTCCTTTTAAAAAATAGATCCAAAAGTAGAATATTAGTTGCTGAAAGTGGGATAATCGTAAACTGTTATAGGCAAATAAAGGAAAAAACTTTGCTTCTCAGTGTCACCTTGTTAGTGTGTTGTTGAGACGTGTTCTATAACTGAACCTTGTCAACTTGGATCTCCACTAAACTCATAATAAATTGATCCACTCTCACCTCCACTCCCAGGGAATTAGTTCCATAAAGCACACATGTAATGATTCTTGTTTCTTATTTAAAATATGTGTGTACTGTTGTTGTAAGGAAAGAAAGGAAGTGGATACGAGGTCAAGGGCCTGAGTTATAGTCCTTGAGTATATAGTTGATGAACTTCTATGAGAATTTCACACTTAGGTCATTTATACAGACTTATGGAAACTATGAGAGTATAATATGACTTTGCATTTCTGCCACTTGTATTTAAAAACCACCTCAAGAATAGCTTTGATACATGAACATAAATGACCTAAAAGCAGACCACTTATGGGATGGCATTAAGAAAGGAAAAAGGAAAATGGAGGGGGGATATTAAAATAGATGCCAAAAGAGACTCTGAAACTTGTACGTGAATGTGAAAAACCTGAAGGAAGAGAAAAAATTATGAAGACAACTTAACAGAAGTTTTCAAAGGGTAGTTCAAGAAAACTTAGTAAACTATGACAAAATATTTAAAGACCTGAAGTAGAAAATCAGATGGAAAGAAAGTTCAGAATTGCTGAAGCTGAAATAGTTTAACAAATTTAAGCCTCAAGTTGTAATACTGAAGGATTCTATTGGCAAAATCTTGAATAATCCAAGTTACTGTTATGTGCCATCAAGTTTCCTGTGATTCATAGTGACCCTAAACCCTGCTCTATCCCTTGCCAATCTTATTGTCTCTGACATACCTACCCCCGCTACCCCAATCACTGAATCAATCTACCTCATAGAGGGTCTTCTTCTCCTGTGCTGTCCCTCCACACTTCCAAGCATGACATCCCTCTCCAAGGACTGATCCCACCTTGGAATATGTCCAAAGTATGTCAGACAAAACCTTCAGAATCCTTGCCTCTAAGGAACAACCGGGCTTGACTCTCTCCAGGATGAACTTGTTTTTTCTCCTAGCAGTCCATGATATATTCAATACTCTTCTCCAGTACCACAGTCAAAGGCATCAATTCTCCTTCTACCATCCCTAGTCATTATCCTGCTTTCTGATGCATAGCAAGTAATTGCAAAGACCATGGCCTAAATCAGGCACACTTTAGTCTCCAGACTGACATCGTTGTTGTTCTTCAGTACTTTGGAGAGTTTTCTGACAGCAGACTTTCCCAATGCAATTCATCTTTTAATTTTCTGTATGCTGGTACCAAGAGTGTTGATTGCTAGAAGCATCAAAATATAGGTACAAATTGTTTACTTAAGCTTAACATAAGTTTTATCAGAATTGATAAAATCTGATTCAACTGTGATATCTGAGGAGACTCAAAACTCAATAATAAATTGATATACAAAGAAGATGGAAAGAATATATACAAAGTCGCCATGTCAAAAAGAATGATGATGAATGAGGAATATGTTTAGGCTTTATTGAAAGCATTGGAAAGGTGGGGATAAAAAGAAATTGATGGAATACAATTGACTTGTTTCAACAAACAACAGATCCACCCATGGATGTGCTAAGTAGTCTATGTTGAGAAACTGGCCAGCTAACTAGAAGACGTCCATATTCTTTCTATTAAAAAAATATGATACAACAGAGTATGGAGATTATCTAACAAAATAATTAACATCACAGACAAGTAAAATCTTGCTGAAGATTGTTAAAAAATTACTGGAGTACTACAGTGACAGGGAACCACCTGAAATTTAAGCTGTATTCAGAAGAGGCAATGCAATCAAGGACATCATTGCTAATGTCATAGGATTCTTAACTGAAAGAAAAGAATACCATAAACATATTTGCTTGTGTTTTGCTGCTTATATAAAGATATTTGACTATGTAGATAATAATAAATTATGAATAATACTAAGAATGGAAATTTTAAAATACTTAACTGTGTTCATGTAGAACCTGTAAGATTCAGTCATTCAGATTTGAGAACAAAGAAAGGTGTGCATAAGGGTCACGTCATCACACCTATTTGATCTGAATTTTGAGCAAATAAGTGGAGAAGATGGAACATATCATTAAGAATATGAAGATTGAAGGAAGATTCATCAACTACTTCCATTGTGCAAATGCCACAACATTGCCTGGTGAAAGTGGAGTTAAAGCACTTACTGAAGGAGATAAAGACTACAGTCTTACTATGCAACTTCTCAACATCAAGGAAATAAAAGTTCTTACAAATGGACCAATATACAACATCATGATAAATGGAGAAGATTGAAGTTCTCTAGGTTTTCATTTTACTTTTTTCATGAGGAAAAACTGTCGTCAATAAATCAAAACTTATATTGTATTAGACAAACTTGCTGTCAGGGATCTCTCTAAAGAGTTCAATTCAAAATTCATCTGACATTAGCAATGATATCCCTGGTGTCAAAGCCACTTATAAATCTGCTTAAATTTCTGGCAGTTCTCTGCATATATACTGTTCTAGTCATTTTAAAATAATCTTCAGCAAGATTTTGCTTACATATAATATTGACATTGTTCAATAATTTCCACATTCTCATGGATCACTTTTTTAAATATTTTTAAAATTTTTTTTATGGATCACTTTTTTTGAGAATTGGAATAAATTAGATTTCTTCCAGTCAGTTCTGTGGTTATGTCCTATTCTAGGATTTTTAAACAATCTCCAGAAAGATTTTGCTTACATATAAAATATTAATCTATTGTTCAGTAATTTGAGTATTCTGTTGGGTCATCTTTTTATAAAATATTTTTTAAATTTTATTATTATTTTGTGTGTGTACTGTCAAATCAGATCTGACTGGTACATGAGGAGATTGTCTCTCCTTCTCCAGCAGAGCATCTGGTGGATTTGAACCACGTACCTCTGGAATTGCAGTGCAGCTTCTTGCCACTAGGCCACCAGAGCTCCCTCAGTCATCTTTTTTGAGAATCAGAATAAATGTGTCTCTTCCAGTCAGTTGACCAGGTTGCTGTCCTCTACAATTGTAGGCACAACCTGGTGAGCCTGTATCTATTGGAACATGTCAATTGGTACTTTATAAATTCCTGGGGCCTTATTTTTTTATATATATAAAATTAAGTTAAATAAGTATTGTAAAATAATAATTTAACATAATAACTAGGTTTCAATTGTAAACATAGTGAAAATTATGAGGTAGTATAAATTAAATCTGAGTAAATTATTGGAGAAGTTGGACTCTATGAAGAAAAATGTGGCATCAGGATTGGAGGAAGACCCATCAAAAAACATCATTATACAGATAACATAACCAACCTTGCTTGCTAAAAATGAGGAGGACTTGAAACACTTGCTGTGAAGATAAAGTTCTGCAGGCTTTAATATGGATTGCATTTCAATATCAAGAAAACAAAAATCCTCACGACTGGACTAATAGGCAACATTGAGATGGATGGAGAAAGGATTGAACTGTCAACAATTTCATCTTACTTGGACCTACAATCAATATACTTGGTCAGGAAACCAAATCAAGAGGATATCAGGAGACATATTGCACTGGTAAAGTCTGTAGTTAGAGACATCTACAAATTATTAAGGAGTTAGGATGTTAGTTTGAGGACTAAGATTATTCAATCCATGGGTTTTTTTTCAGTCACTTGCTATGCATCTGATAGCTGCACAATGATCAAGTATGACAGAAGAATTGATGCCTTAGAACTGTGTTACTGAAAAAGAGTTCTGAACATCCTATGGATTGCCAAAAGAACAAACAAATATATATTGGAGAAGGAGCAGTCAGAGTGTTCCTTGGAGGCAAAGATAATGAAACTTCGTTCCACATACTTTGGGCATGTTGTTAGAAGAGGTTATTTCCTTGGAAAGTGGAGGGGCAAAAAAAAGAGAGGAAGACCTTTGACCAGGTGAATTGACCCCAGGTGACTGTGGGAATGGGCTTGAGTGTGTCACAGACTGTGAGAATGGCACAGGATAGGACATTGATTACTTTGGTTGTTCATAGGGTTTTCATGAGTTATAGCGACTTGACAGCATCCAACAACACCAACTAAACAAAAACCAGACTGTTGTTGAGGTTCTGGGACTAAAACCCTTTACAGGAGGAGCCTATCAATCTATGTCATGCAGAGCCTTTGGTGGGTTTAAGCACCCTGAAATATTATGCACTATGTCTCCAGGGCTCCTTATAAGTATTTCAACTTAACTTATTCCTGATGAGTCAGAACAGACTCATAAGAAACTATCCATTGTGTTTCTATGGCTGTCAATTATATAGGAGGAGATTGCCTATCTTTTTCGTTCAGAGCCACTGATAGATTTGAACCATTAGAAAAGTTAGCAGTCTAATTCTCTATCAGTGACGCCACCATAGAAATTATGTTGTGTGTACCATTGAGTTGGAACTAACTCATAGCTGACTCTTCAGCAGCTTTTAGAGGAAGTAAATAGCATGAGAAGAAATTGTCCATCTGTCTCTGGTGGAGCAGCTGGAGCATTCCAATTCTTGCATTATTGTGGAATGGCATTGCAGCTCCTTACCAGTAAGCCACCAGAGTTCCCTCTAGAGATATTATGTTGTTGTTATGTGCCTTCAAGTAACTTGCGATCCATCCCTTGCCAATTTCACTGTCTCCAACACACCTTTCTCCATTACCTAAGTGATGGAATCAATCCATCATTGAGGATTTTCCTCTCCTGTACTGTCACTTCAACCCTCCCAAGCATGACATCCCACTCCAAGGACTGATCCCGCTTTGCAACATGTCCAAAGTACGTCAGATAGAGCTCCAGAATCCTTGCCTACAAGGAGCAGCCTGGCCTCACCCTCTCCAGATGAACTTGTTTGTTCTCCTAGCAGTCCAAGGTATATTCAGTACTCTTTTCCAGAACCACAGCTCGAAGATATCAACTCTCCTTCTATCATCCCTAGTCATTGTACAGCACTCTGATGCATAGCAAGTAATTACAAAAAGCATGACCTGTATCAGGTGCATCTTAGTCTCCAGACTGACATTGTTGTTCCTTAGTACCTTGGAGAGGTCTCTAACGGCAGACTTTCCCAATGAAATTCATCTTTTAATTTCCTGGCTGCTGGTACCAAGAGTGTTAATTGTAGAGCCAAGCAAACTGAACCTGTCAACAGTCTCTTCATTATGCAGCATGATGATGCCAATCGGCCCAGTGGTGAGAATCTTTGTTTTCTTGATTTTGAGTTTCAATCCATTATTGAAGGCTGTAGTCCTTGACCATCTGCAACAAGCACTTCAGGGCCTCCTCAGTTTCAGCCAGCAGGATTGTGTCATCTGAATAACACAGATGAGTCTATCTCGAATCCTGATGCCACAATTCTCCTCCTAAAGACCAGCCTTCCTGATCATCTGTTCTGCATATAGATTGAAAGGATATGGAGATAGGACATATCCTTGACACACACTTCCCAATTTTGAACCATCCTTGCTCTGTTCTGATGACAGCCTCCTGATTTAAGTTATTATAGAGGAGGTTAAAAGCAAATTAAGTAAATGGTGTTCTCATCATATATAGAAAGAATAAAATGTATTGTTTCTTGGTTGTTTAAAGTTTCAGGGAAACTAAAACATCATAAACATTCAGGTTATTAAAAATGAATGAAATTAATATGGCATAATATTGATAACAAAAGATCAAGGATATAATAAAAATGTACAAAGTTACCAAGATAAAAATATAGTTATGACAATAATGATTATACTGCTATTTTAAAGTAATGAGGCAAAATTTTAGCACTTAGCACATAGCACTTAAAATATCTGTAGTGGATGGTTGAGAATTATCTAAGCTAATTGGATGAATAAAGATAAATAATAACGCAATAACTACAAGTTAAATGATAATAAACTTTAATATGTACATCAGATAAAGTAAAATTAAAATAAAAACACTTTTTAGGGAGGAAAACAGTATTTTAAAATCAATGAATGTATATTTTAAAAACATCATTAATGTTCATTTGCTAAATAACTCATAAGTAAAAACAATTGGCTATGTCAAGGTTAATAAAAATGCATTTTTAGTTGGTAATTACAAGATAAAGAGACAGAAATATGTGAGAATGTGAGTCTTTTAATGATTGTTAGGTACACCAATTAGATAAAATACTTGAGAATTTAAACAACCTGAATTATAGAATTTAATAGGTTTCTATATTTATCATACTCATATTTTAATATAAGAAAATACATTCCCTTTTGAAGTGCCAAGATAACAATGATCAAAAAATAAAGCAAAACAAAATAACAAATATTTCACATATTATATATTAAAAAAAACTCTTTTAACAGGGACATGATATATTTAATGACTACAGTCATATAAAATAGAAATTAACATTGCACAAATAAATGTTAAAATTCTTGTTTTCAATAAAAAAATTTTATACTAAGTCAAACGAACAATGGCATAAGCATTCAAAATGAAGATACGTGGACATAGATGTAGATGCAAAATCCCAAGGAAGATGTGCAGGAATTCCATGAGCATGTACTCTGGTAAGCTAAGAGTTAACAGTATTGAAGAAGACAGCTTGATATCCAGGCACAGCAATAAAAAGAAACCCAAAATGACTGTTGGACAACAGACCTTGAAAGTAATTATTCCAAATTAGAACAGTTGGCTCCAAGTAAACAGGAAATTATAAGCCCCAAATATTTTGACTCAGCCTTGTTTAAAATTACCAATGAAACCGTATGTGTCATGAGGAAAAATGGCATTTAAACCAAAACCGTGAAGGCAAGGTTTGTTGACATAAACTTTTATTTTAAAGATGAAAAAGGTTAAGAAATTTATATAAAGGAACAAAGAGTCTTAGCCGAGTAGGTGAAAGTTTTGTATAATTTAATGTATATTTAGCTTGTATCTTGTTATCAGGATTTTAGTTTAAATTTTACGATGAGAGAAAAAGAGTTTCCAATGAGACTCAAATAACCATCTGCCATGGACGGCCTCGTGACCTTAGGAATGTGTATCTTTGTTATAAGGAGCTGTGGAGGTTAGAAAGTTTTGTTCTTAAAATTGAGTGTGTTTACCAATATTGTGATAATTAAACCAAATGATATCTAATTAATCTAAGTAATATATAAATTGGAGGTTTCTTTATAAATTGAGGGAAAAGTTTTATGTTTTCAAGTTTGTATGACAGATCACTTTATAAATAGAAAACAAAAATTTTCACAGATATTTT
>NW_006399890.1:5764701-5767198 GCF_000299155.1 Elephantulus edwardii | reverse complement strand
GCATGACACCTCTGAACCCTGCTCTATCTTGAGCTAATCTCACTCTTTCTGACCTACCTGTCCTCATTGCCCCAGTTATTGTGTCAATCCTTCTCATCCAGGATCTTCTTGTCCTCCACTCTTGACCCTTCCCAGCATGGTATCCTTCTCCAAAGACTGGTCCCTCCTGGCTACATGCCCAAATTATGTGAGACAATCTCAAAATCCTTTCCTCCAAGGAGCAGCTTTGTTTCACCCTCTCTAGGACAAAATTATTGGCAAGCCTTGGTATGTTCAATATTCTTCTCCAGCCCCCAAACTCAAAAGCATCAATTCTTCTTCTGTCATCCTTAGTCTTCGTCTAGCTCTGTGATGTACAGCAAGTAATTGTGAAGACCGTGGCCTGGATCAGGTACACCATAGTCTATAGAATGACATCCTTACTCTTCAGCATTCTGGAGAGTTCTCTGACAGCAGAATTTTCTAATCTGACTTTTGATTTTCTGACTGCTGGTGCCAAGATTGTTGGTTGTGGAACTGAGCAAACTGAAATTGTTAACAATCTCTATTTCTTCTCCATTTATCATGATGCTGCCAATTGGCCCAGTGGTGAGAATCTTTATTTCTTTGATGTTGAACTTCAATCCATATTGCAAACTGTAGTCCCCAACCATCTGCAACAAATGCTTCAGGCCCTCCTCGGTTTTGGCAAGCAAAGTTGTATCATCTGCATAACACAGGTTGTTGATGTGCCTTCCCCCAATCCTGATGACACATTCCTCTTCCTACAGTCCAGCTTCTTGAAAGATCTCTTCAGCATATAGATTGAAAAGGTATGAAGATAAGACACATCACTGATGCACTCTTTTTTTTTTTTTTACTTTGAACCATGCAGTGTTTCCTTGCTCTGTTCTGATGACAGCCTCCTAGTCTATGTAAAAAATGTTGTTGTTGTTGATTGCCTCTGAGTAGAGCATGGCTCATAGAGAACCTATGAACAAAAGGCCTGAAGCCCCTCTACAACTATCAACAATTATTAAAGTTCATATAGTTTTTGGAGGCATGTTGTTTAGGAAGTGGATGCCACTCCTGCTTCCAAACCTGTCATAGTATGTCACTGTTGTTATGTACCATTAAATCACCTGAGATGCATAGCATTCATATACATAATACATACATGGAGCTGTAGTGGCCTATTCAGCAGGGAAGCATGTTGCCAATCCACCAACAGCTTTGCAGAAGAAAAATGGGCAATGTCTTACACAATTTTCTGTCTTGGAAAACCTGCTAGCGGTTCAGCTATGTGTCAGTTCCTACTTAACAGTATTGAGTGAGTGATACACACACACACATACACACACACACACGAAGGAAGGAGTGTATTCCAGGCAAACTAACTAAGGACCTAGATACTATTAGTGAATACTTGAGAAAACATATGTTTCTTCTCTCCTTCCCCCCAAAAAAGAACCAAAAGTAGAAATTCAGGGAGAAATATAACTGTGTAAGAAAGTCATGGTTCAGTTATAAAGCAGTTTTAAATGTGAGCATTTCAGGAATGCAAGAAAAGATCCAATTTTTGACTTGGATATTTGCTATCTCAGCTCCACAATTAACACTCGTGGCCCAGCAGTAAGGAAACCAAAAGATGAATTGCATTGGGAAAATCTGCTGTCAGGGACCTATCCAGAGGGCGAAGAGCAACAATGTCAGTCTAGATGCAAAGGTGTGCCTAATCCAGGCCATGGTCTTCTCAATTACTTGTTATGCTCCAGAGAGTTGGACAATGACGAAGGGTAACAGAAGAATAGATGCCTTCAAGTTTCTGGAGAAGAGTCTTGAACTGCCAAGAAAACAAATCAGTCTGTCTTGAAGAGGGTGAAACCAAGTCTCTCCTTGGAGGCTAGGATTTTGAAGTTCCACCTCACTTCCTTTGGGCACGTGTCCAGGAGAGAACAGTCCTTGGAGAAGGACATCACACTCAGAAGGGTAGATGGACAGCACCGGAGGGTAAGACCCCAGATGACATGGATTAATACAGTAACTGGGTCAATGGGGGGTGATGTGTAATAATTAGTGAGACTGGCTCAGGACAGGGAAGAGTTCAGAGCTGCTATACCTAGGGTCACTATATATCACAGGTGACTCAACAGTGCATAACAACAATACACACTATGACAGGTTTGGAAGCAGAAGTGGCATCCACTTCCTAAACAACATGCCTCTGGAAACTCTATGAACTTTGATAATTGTTTATAGTTGTAGAGGGACTTCAGGCCTTTTGTTCATAGGGTTGCAATGAGTCATGCTAAACTTGAAGGCAATCAACAACAATAACAACAAGATAAATGTAATTTTGGACCCGTGGAAATTAAAAAAAGTATTAGCACACCATTTGGCTTCCTGGTTAACCAGGTTTATATGTTGTTGTTGTTGTTGTTGTTATGTGCCATCGAGTCGTTTTCGACTCATAGCGACCCTATGCACAACAGCCCTAAACCCTGCTCTATCCTGCGCC
>NW_006399890.1:5758983-5762341 GCF_000299155.1 Elephantulus edwardii | reverse complement strand
CTGTAAAATTTGGTAGAAATCATCTATTTCTTCTTCTTTTGCTCTGGTTGTTGGTGCATATATCTGAATGATAGTGGTATTCACTGGGCTTCCTTGTAAGCGTATGGATATAATTCTGTCACTCACGATGTTGTACTTCAAGATGAATCTATATACATTAACAACATAAATACTTCCTTCAAGCTATAGAATAAACCTAAAATCAAATAACCCCAAAATTGAATGTTATTCCTATGTCAAAAAGAAGGTGATCCAATAGAGTTTGGAAATGATCAAATAATTATCACTAATATCACAAACAATCAAAAATCCTGCTTAAGATTATTTAATAACTACAGAACAGTTCTATTGATATGGATCTACCAGAAATACAAGCACGATTTAGAAGAGGCCTTGGCACCAGGATGTCCTCGTTGATGTCAGATGAATCTTGGTTGAAAGCAGAGAGTACCAGAAGAATGTCTATCTGTGTTGTATTTCCTATGCCAAGACATTTGATTGTGTGGCTCACAACAAGTTGTGGCTAACATTAAAAAGAATGGGAATCCCAGAAAACTTGATTCTTCTCATGTGAAATCTATACCTGGAATACCCAAGGTGATAAATAAGGTGGTAGTATTTTCTTCTATCATATTTGCAAGGTTCTCTCTCTCTCTCTTTCTGTGTGTGTACATGTTTTGAATTAAAATTTACAGAGCAATTACTTTTCCATTCAATCATTCATATCAATTTTGGGTTTTGGTGCTATTTACAATTTCCAATTTGTAACAGAATTCTTACTACTTCATTATTATGATTCTCATTTTCATCCTTTTATTTTACCCTTTCCTTCCCTTCTTAGGTATGTACTTTTGTAAATGTTGGGTTGATTGTTGTTTTAATTGGGGGGGTTAAATAATGCATGTTTTATTGTTCTAAGGGGTGAATCATTCCCTGTTGTTATTGTTCCTCTTATAAGACAGTGTAAGCTGCATGGAGAAGAGGATGTGGTAACAGGGATATAATCGCTGATGTCAAATGAATCCTGGCTGAAAGCAAAGAATTCCAGAAGAATGTCTATTTGTAGAGTTTTTTTTAATTGACTGTGAAAAGGCATTTGATTGTGTGGATCATAACAAATTATGGCTAACCTTGAAAAGAATGAGAATCCTATAACACTTAATTATGCTTATCAGAAATCTATACCAGACCAAGAAGCTGTTTTTTGAACATAAGAAGAAAACTCTGCATGGTTTGAAATCAAGAAAGGTTTATATCCTTTCTCCATACCTATTCAATTTGCAAACTGAGCAAACAATTTGAGAAGCAGAACTCTATGAAGAAGAATGTCACATCAAAATTTAAGGAAGACTTATCAACAACCTGCTTTATGCAGATGACCCAACTTTGTTTGCTGAAAGTGAGGAGAACTTGAAACACTTGCTGTAAAAGATAAAAGACTACAGCCTTTAATGAATGTGGATTGCATCTCAATATCAAGAACACAAAAATCTTTACCATTGTACTGATAAACAACATGATAATAAGTGGAGAAAAAGTTTAAATTGTCACTTATCCCATGTTACTTGGATTTACAATCAATATCCTTGGTACCAGAAGTCAGAATATCAGGAGACAAATTGCATTCGGAAAGTCCTCTGTCATGGGTCTCTCCAAATAGCTGAGGAGCAATGATATGAGTTTCAAGACTGAGGTGTGTCTGATTCAGTCTTTTCAATCACTTGCTATTTATCTGAGAGCTCAAGAATGAATAAAGATAACAGAGGAATATAGATCCCTTTGAGCTGTGGTGTTAGTGTACTGAGTTTCCCATGGACGACCAAAAGAACAAATAGGTATGTCTTAGATAAAGTGCAGCCAGACTACTCCTTGGAGACAAAGATGATATAATTTTGCTTTACAGACTTTGGGCATGTTGCTAGTACAGGCTATTTCTTGGAGAGGGGTATCAAGCTTGGATAGCAAAGGTCAGCAAAAGAGAGGAAGATCCTATGGATTGGCACCATGACTACAGCAATGGGCTCAAATGTGTCAGGGATGAAGAAGACGGCACAGGACAGGACAAGATTCAGTTCTGTGGTTCATAGGTTTGCTATGAGTCATTCTTGACTCTACAGCACCTAACAACGCTTGGCCAAAAGTTGAGCCATAGGGGTGAGTTTAGTGCCAGGCTCTAAAAGATTACTAAAGATCTTGGAGCTTCTACCATCTTAATTAGTTGAGCAAACTTGGCAGATTTTGTAATTTTTCATTTGGTTTTACATTTCGTCATGCTCTAACACCCTCTATTCTGCTTTCTTTTAGAATGATAAGGAGTGGAGGCTGGGCACTATCTAGTGCTTCATGTCTCAGGGTTTTGGAGTTTGAAGTTCATTTGTTCCTTTAGTCCTTTGAACTTAGTGTTTCTATGTATCTTTTCTTTTTCCTGTCAATATTTGTTCTAGACACTGAGATACTAATAGATATACCTTAGATGGCTGTTTGCAAACTTTTAAGACCCTAGCCTCATCTCACCAAATTGTGTCATTTGTTACGTGCCATCAAGTTGCTTGCAACTCAGAGCGACCCTATGTACAACAGCCCTAAACCCTGCTCTATTCTGTGCCAATCTTACTGTCTCTGCCCCACATACCCCCAGTACCCCACTCTCTGAATCAATCTATCTCATCGAGGGTCTTCCTTTCCTGTGCAGTTCCTCCACCCTCTCAAGAATTACAGCCCTCTCGAACATCCTCTTTGCATGTTGTCCAAAGTGTGTCAGATGAAGCTTCAGAATCCTTACCTCCAAGGAGCAGCCTGGTTTAATAGCAGCCCATGATATATTTAATACTCTTCTCCAGCACCACAGCTCAAAGGCATCAATTTCCTTCCATCATCCCTAGTCATTGTCCAGCTCTCTGAAGCATAGCAAATGATTGGAAAGATCATGATTATTTGGAACAGATATCAGATTATCAGAAATTGGATAACAGAACAGATTATCTCTTTCTTCTTTTGGAGAGAATTGTTTCTTTCCTTTCCATACAGAGTTGTGATTGGTAAGGCTGTAGTAATATTTATGGAAGCATTCTACCACATCTTTTTCCTATGGAGAGGATATTCTGGGTTTGAATGACTTACTGACCTTTAGGTTAGCAGTTGTGTGCTTAAGCACTGCAACACAGGATTCTTTTATACCAAAACAGGAGCCAAGAAGTATAGTTTTAAGTAAAATGTTTAAATGTATAATGGAAGTCAACAAAATAATGAAAATCAGTATAAAAAATTTGGGTAAAGTTTTTAATTCAATATTTAGGTCCCATCCTCCTCTTCCTCCTCCACTACCTCCGCGCCACACGGAGGGCCTGGCTCACACCAT
>NW_006399890.1:5755785-5758883 GCF_000299155.1 Elephantulus edwardii | reverse complement strand
GCCTTTCTACCCTCTGCTCAACAGAGTCGCCTTTTTCCCTTTCCACACTCACTCTTCCCCCACTCCCCACGCCTACCCCGCCCCTTTGCACAGGGCCACCGCTGCCACCACCACCGCATTTTCCACCCCCACATTCTCCACGCGGGACCCTCAGCGGTGCCTACAAGTGTTCGTAAAGCAGAGATGAAAAGTACTGCAGCGGGCCCAATGTCTGCTGCTCCTTCAAGTAGTGGAAGAAGTTCAGGGAAATCTATAAGCTTTGCAGTTGAATTACAGAGTATGATGTGGATCAAGGCACAGATGTCTGGGAATTAACTGAAACGTCTTCAATACTCCTCTTGATTTCTTACTTGTATTAATTATATAAAACCTGAATTGAAAATTTTAATTTGTATGTCATTGTAAAAAAGCTCATGCATCCCTATTTTTGTAAAACAGAAAAACAAAATCTATTAATGACACCATTGTTCTTTCATCTGTCAAGATTGCACTGCTAATCTTTGCCTTGTCACTGCTGGTCACTTCTTTGTTTCCTGGTATTTTCTTTCACTTCTATTGTTCCATCTTAGTTCATGCCCTCATCTCATATTCCTTGACTTAGAAATTACTTTACTTTCTTTTACCTCCAAATGTGTCCATTCCAGGTTTCTTACTATGTTGATCTTTCTGAGCCTCTCATATACTTTCTCTTAAGTTAACTGATTGTTTTAAGTGTAACTACTTGACGTTATTTTTCAGATTTGTTCCTTGCTATCTTATGTCCCTTTGCTCCTGTTAAAAGTTTTCTGCTTGGAATAGCCTCTTTATCTTGAATTTCCACTGCCTTTCTCACCCATCACGTGATCACAATTCTACCTTTTTTTAAAAAATTTATATTATGTATAAAAACATTTCTTTTTTTTTTAATTTTTGTGTGAGTGTACTGTCAAATCAGATCTGACTGGTACAGGAGGAGATTGTCCCTCCTTTTCCCGGCAGAGCATGTGGTGGATTCGAACCGTGAGCCTCTGGGATTGTAGTTGCAGCTTCTTGCCACTAGGCCACCAGAGCTCCCCCACAATTCTACCTTTTTATAAAATTTTTCTTGTTCAGCCTTATAGAAGAGAGGTGATTTTTAGAGAAATAACAGCTTTGAAGCTTTTCATAACTACGTCCATGTCTGGCTCTGCATGTAAAGCCCTGTGACTGACGGCAAGTTGTTCATCCTTCGTGATCTGTTTCTTCATGTCTAAAGAGGACATAATTTCACATGACTATTGTGAATATTAGATGAGTTTTGTAAAGTACCAAACATAAAGTGTCTGAGAGGCAGTTTATGCTGACTAATAATTCAATAAATATATACTGGATGTCTATAGTCTGCTAGGGTTTTCTCTAAGCTATGAATTGTATAGGAAATGCTTGTTTTAAAATGTTGTTTACCTTTAATAGTTAGGGAAGATTGAATATCAAAGAGAGAAATCAAGACTTATACTTTTTATAAAAAGGAAGATCAGAATAGCCTGCATTTGAATGTCGTGAGGTTCTACTTTTAAGAACATATATGAAAAATGTTTACAAAGACAGCTTTAGAGTCTCTTGAAGCTGAGGCAATTTTTGGAATGATGTTATTGTGGGCAAACTTCAGTGTCTTTGTGTACAAGGTGGGATTAAAAGTGCCTTTCTTTTACAACTTCTGTTATATCAGATAATGCATGTAATGAAATTAGTACAATGCTACCACTACCTATTACTGCTAATTGAGTATTATTAATTTTTACATTAATGTATTGACATTGTATGATGTTACATTATTAACCATCACCAGCACTTAAAAAATTTAAACTCAGTCCTGTCCAGTCAGTTCTTACTCATAGTGACCCTCCATTTGGATTCCAAGGCTCTAAATTGTAATGAGAGGAGGCTGCCATCTCTTTTCCTTGGATCAGCTGATGTGCTTGAACCTGAAACGTAGCCTTTTGCTAGCAGTGCAACTCCTTATGCAGCCACCTTTTACTGAGCCAAAGTCTAATAATTTTCTGTATGTTTACAGTACTTTATAAACTTTAAAATGATAATTTAAAATTTTAACAAAGAACATGTTGCAGTGTATCTTTAAAATCTAGTAAGTTCTTATTTTCATGATCGCTTAAAATTTTCACAAAGAACATGTTGCAGTATATCCTTAAAATCTATTAAATTCTTATTTTCATGATTTTACAGTTCCTTTTTATTTATAGAAAGGATTCTGAATTTTTTCCATCACACTGTTTAAAAGGTGCCCTTTAAAATAAAATTGTATCCTAAACCATTAATTTGTAGAATACAGTAAGCAAAGAGTAGTGCAATTGTATGCCGAAGTGGACAATTGTTAAAGCTGAACAATTTTAGGAAGAACAAAGTTTTTGTGATCTTTTGCTTGGAAGTTACAGAAGTATAACTCATCTTCTTGATGCAGAAAGTAGAGAAAAATTTCTCCACAAGTCCCTTTAAGGAAAACAGTATAATATGCAAAGCGTGTATCATATATATTTCATGTATTTAGAGATCACCCTCCCATACTGTTCTTTAATATTGGTTGATTTTGTTGCACAATGTTTTAGCGGAGGAGAGGGAAAAGCATTGAGAAGATGAATAGAAGATAGATAGCAAAAGGTGCTTATTCTAGTCGTTTGCCTTTATGAAGAAGTGAATTTTAAGATTAAAAGTATTTTCTAGCTTGATTATTATAAGACTTTACTCAGATGGTATTGAATGGAAACTTAAAATGTGGTGCCAAACTTGCATACTACTGAGTCTGTGTATTTTTGTGATTAATAAAGTACAAACAAATTAAAAAAAATACTTAGGTCCCTCAGAATAATTACCAGTAACTATCTCCTGAAGTAAGGCAAACTTTTCTCATGGACAAGACCATTTATGGCTATAGAGATCTCAGATATTCTTTCATATCTCATTTATAGCTATGAATGGACAAATGGGGATCGCCTGATATGTAAGGAAAAATACTAAATTTTAAAACATTAATATCTTCAGTTGTTGTTGTTGTTGTTGTTGTTATGTGCCGTCGAGTCGTTTTCGACTCATAGCGACCCTATGCACAACAGCCCTAAATCCTG
>NW_006399890.1:5748533-5753965 GCF_000299155.1 Elephantulus edwardii | reverse complement strand
TTGACATCCTCCCACAACTCATCTGGTCTTCGCTCATTAGTGTTCAAGGCCTCAAACCTGTTCCTGAGATGATTCTGAAATTCAGGTGGTATGAAATCGAAGTCATATTTTGGCTGCTGTGGATTTGGTTTAGAGCATTAATATTTTGTCCTTTTTGCCCCCTTTTGCCTACTCAATTTCAATCCATTAAGGACATTTATTTGCCTTTCTCCAATAGTAACTTCTTTGACAAATTACCAGTTTTAGAAGAATGTGAATAAACTTGCTGCTTTCTAATTCTCTACCCTAGAAAATTCTTTTGTTATTTCCAGTTTGTAATATTTTGTCCTTATAATTAAAACTGATGGTCCCCCAAAAAAGAACAATCAAGGAAGATAAACATCTTTCACATTTTAAAATATAGATTCTTGAATAAATAATCATTTAATTAACATTTTTGAAAATACAAATCTCCAGAAACAGAACCAAAAGATAAAGGTGTGGAAACTATGAAGTGGGGTAGTAAGACACATAAAAGCTCATTCCAAATAGTCAGGGCTAAAAATGAAGGCAGAAAAAGGCAATAGGGCTATAAAAAGAAAGATCTGATAAAAGAATTACAGACATTTCTCAGAGCAGAATAGAGACAATCCACGCAGCCAAAAGCTCAGGCTGTTGTTAAGTGTCATCCAGTCAAGTACTAGTCACAGCAACACTATCAACCACACATCTGAACCCTGTTTATCCTATACCATCCTCATCATTTCTGACATTCTTGAGTTCATTGAAGCAATCTCTGTGTTAATTCATCATGTTGATTGGATGGTACACAACAGCCTTTCTAACCATATCTCTAGTCAAGGAATAACCTAATAACATGCCCAAAGTATATAGAATAAAACTTTGCATGTTTGCCTCCAAGTAGCACTCTGGCTACACTTTCTCTAATACATACTGTTTTGTTCTTTTGGCCTTCTTTGGGATATTCCATACTCTTCTCCAAAAGCTACAGCTTCTAGTTATATATGGCTTTATGAGAAAAGCAAAGGAGATGCTCAAATAGCAATGAATTTAAAACAAAGAAGCTAAGAAGAATGAAACAAGAAACATTTCCACACAGGTATACTATTTTGCACCTTAAAGTAATATCCAAAACTCTTCCAGAGAAAAAGATAGATTGCTTATAAAGGAAAAAGGTACTTTAACCTAGAAATATTCTTCAGAGAAGGCACAGAGATCATGACTTTGGAAAATCACCAAGAAAAATATAAACATATGAAAATACTGGCTTTGTGGTGAGCAAAACATAATGAACCTGTTTTGGGGTTTCAATAAACTGTGGAATATGCTTATGTTTACTTTGTTTTAGTTATGACTCAGTCATCAATAGTCTTTGATGCATGATGACCTTGTAACAGAAGGAAGCATTATGTAGTTTGATGCCAACATTCGTGATCAATGTGGCTACTAAATTACATTTTATTAAGCGTTCCACTCAGGTTTACTTATCCTCTATTAACATAATATTCTTTTCTAGTGATGTCTTTCCTGAAATGTCAAAACTAACAAAGTCAATGCCTTACTATCCTAGCTACAAAGAAAAGTTCTGGTTGTATTTCTTCTAAGATTAATTTACTCATTCTTTTCTCTTTTATTTTAAGGTGCTGTGAAGTTAACTGCAACCCATAAATCTGAACCTTGCAAGATCCTGTCCCATCCTCACAATCTAAGATGCTTGACTCCATTGTTACAGTTTCTGTGTCTCTCAATCTTATTAAGGATCTTCCTATCTTTCTCTCTGATTCACCACCTTTTGTAGTATGATGTCTTCTTCCAAGGATTGATCCCTCTTGATAACACGTCTAGAGTATTTGAGATGAAGTTTCTTCATTCTTGCCTCTAAGGAGCACCTGGTTTCACTTCCTCCAAAACAGACTTATTTGTTCTTTTATCATTCATGGAGATATTTGGTGCTATTCTCCAACACTACAATTCAAAGTCATTGATTCTTCATTGTTCTTTATTCATTGTCCAACTTTCAAATGCATACAAAGCAACTGAAAATACCATGGGTACCTCAGTCTTTAAGCATGATATTCTTGCTCTTTAGCTCTTTGTGGAAGTCCTGGACAGCAGATTTTCCCAGTGCAACATGTCTTGCTGCTTTCCTAACTACAACTACAAGGGGTGTTGATTGTAGATCTAAGTAAAGTGAATTTTATTGTTGATAACAATCTTTCCCCACCTATCATGATGTTCCCCATTGGTCCAGTGGTGATGATTTTTGTTTGCTTGATATTGAGATATAATTCATATTGAAGGCTGTAATTTTTTATCTTTGGCAGCAAGTGTTCCAAGTCCTCTTCACTTTCAGTGAGGTTATGGCATGTGTATAATGCAGATTATTGGTGAATCTTTCTCCAAACCTGTTGTCACATTCTTTGTCATATCATCTAAGTTTTTAACTATTTGCTCAGCACAAATATTCAATAGATAGGGAGAAAATATTCATCCCTGATGCACACCCTAGCTTATTTTGTTGTTGTTATGTCCATCAAGTCGTTTGCAACTCATAGCAACCCTATGTACAAGAGCCCTAAATGCCGTTCTATCCTGTACCAACCTCACTGTCTCAAACACATTCATTCCCACCGCTCCACTCACAGAATCGATCCATCTCATCGAGGGTCTTCCTCTCCTGCTCCGTCCCTCCACTCTCCCAAACATATGTTCCTCTCCAAGGACCAGTCCCTCCTTTCAACATGGCCAAAGTATTTCAGAAGAAGCTCAGAATCCTTGACTCCAGCGAACATTCTGGCTTCACCCTCTCCAGGACAAACCTGTTTGTTCTCCTAGCAGTGCATGGTATAGTCAACACTCTTCTCCAGCACCACAACTCAAACACATCTATTCTCTTTCTATCATCCCTATTCACTGTCCAACTCTCCGATGCATAGCACATAATTTCAAAGACTATAGACTGGATCAGGCACACCTTAGTCTCCAGCCTGATGTCATTGCACTTTAGTACTCCTGAGAGGTCCCTCACAGCTGACTTTACCAATGCAATTTGTCTCCTGATTTCCTGGCTGCTGTTACCAAGAGTGTTGACTGTGGAACCAAGTAAACTAAAACTGTTAACTATCTTAATCTCTTCACCATCCATACTGATCTATCCAGGCTCCCTCCCTAGCTTATAGAATATGAATTATTCTCATCTCTGTCTGAGACTCTGAAAGTGTTTGCCTATTTTTACCAGTGATTCTTTCCCTGCTTTACACCTGGAAGGTCACTCCTCAACTTATTTTTATTAACATTTCCATAAGCTGTGCTGCAATCCTGAAGGCATGTGGTTCGAATCCACCAGCTGCTCCATGGGAGAAGGATGGGGACTCTTCTTCTGTGTGAATAACTGTCCCCGAAAAACCTATCGGAGGGTCAGCTTTGGGTCATGTCCCACTTGAAGATAAAAAACAACAAACCTAAATGATCCTTATATTGCTTTATCTTCATCTGGAGGTAATATATACTAAGAGAATATTATATGTTGGGGGAGTTATGGTGGCCTAGTGGCAAGAAGCTGCACTGCAATCCCGAAGGCACATGGTTTGAGACCACCAACAGCTCCGCAGGAGAAAGATGGGTAATCTCCTGTGCAACTAACTGCCTCTGAAAACCTGCAGGAAAGTCACAGGTCCAACTAACTATGGATTGGTTTCAAATCTATGTTACACAACAACAGTATTTTATGCTGATTTGAAAAAAAAAAAAGATTGCCAAAGTGTCAGTTCCTACTTTCTATCTGCCTAGGGCAATTATTATAATGATTTTCATTCTTTAGTGGCTACCTGCATTCCTTTAAATAATACGTTGTATTTCTTTTCTGGATTTATCAACCTTAGATATCATCTACTGACTTCTTGTAAAGAGAAGACTGCATCCACTTCCTAAACTACATGCCTCTGGAAACTCTATGAACTTAGAGAAATAACGATAGTTATAGAAATACTTCAGGCCTTTTGTTTATAGGGTTGCTATAAGTTGTGCTTGACTCAACAGCAATCAACAACAACAATAATGATAACACTACTTGTTACTAGCCTTCAATATAGATTGCATTTATCTTAACTATAAGAATAAAAGGCATTCCAAATTCACTGACTCACACTGGCCCTCTGTGGGTTTATTCAAGTCTTTAAACCTTAACAGGACGAGGCTCCATATCTACCTTTCTTCCACTGAGAAGCTGGTGGATTTGGACTGTCAACCTTTTGATTAGCAGCACAACCACACCAAAAAGGGCTTCGCTCATTCACTAATACTTTGCTGTCAAGTTGGAACCAATTCATAAAAGGTTTTCAGAGGCTATAAATCACACAAGAAAAGATTTCCCCTTTTCACCCAATAGAGAAGCTAGTGGATTCAAACCACTGCCTTTGGGGTGAAAGTGCAAAAATTAACTGTACAGTATAGACTTTAATGGTAGACTAACAATGCTTCAAAAGGCTCATAATGATCCAACTGATCAAAATTAATTTAACTACCTATACAAATGAAGAAAGGTAACTTGTGATTGCTTTGATGCTAAACACTGTGACAATGGTGTGTTAAATGCTATATTGGTTACCCATGGTCGACAGTATTTGATGGAGCTCCCAGTTTTAAATAGGTTTAGAAGCAGGAGTGGCATCTACTTCCAAAATAGCTTGCCTCCAGAAACTCTATGAACTTAGAGAAACAATGAAAGTTATATAAGTGCTCAGGTCTTTTGTTCATAGGGTTGCTATGAGACATCTATGACTCGACGGCACTTAACAAGATACAAACAAAATTGAACACTATTTAAAGAAGTAGTGCAAAGGAGGAACAAAAACCTCATTATTTCAGAAATTCAATAAAAATAATCAAGAATACAAAGAATGAGGGAATGTGACTCACGACTAGGAAAAAAAATCAATCCATTTTAAAAATAAGAAAAGAAATTATGCAGTCAGGTCTGAAGAAAGAGCTATTATTATATATGACTGGACAAGAAAACAAAGAAAGCTATGACTACCATGTAAATTACACATAGGATGTAAAGAAAAAAATCAAACAGAACTTCTAGAGATAACCACAATGTATAAAACAACAAAAAAGACCTACTCTGGAAAAGATCAGTAGCAGATTAGAAATGCAGGAGTAGTTACTACTTAAACATATACAAAAAGCTAATAGGTACATGAATAGAGCAGGGTAACACTGCATGGTTCAAAGTTGGGAAGGGAGTACGCCAGGGATGTGTCCTGTCTCCATACCTTTTCAACCTGTGTGCAGAACAGATTATCCGAGAGGCTGGGCTCTATGAGGAGAATTGTGGCATCAGGATTGGTGGGAGATCTATTAACAATCTGCGTTATGCAGATGACACAACCATGCTTGCTGAAACTGACGAGGACCTGATGCACTTGCTG
>NW_006399890.1:5741944-5747952 GCF_000299155.1 Elephantulus edwardii | reverse complement strand
GGGGTAATCGGGATGGGAGTGTCAGAGGCAGTGCGATTGGCACAGGATAGAGCAGGGTTTAGGGCTGTTGTACATAGGGTCGCTATGAGTCGCAAATGAATCGACAGCACATAACAACAGCAACAACAGCAATAGGCACATGAAAGGATGTCCAACATAATTAGTCATTAGGGAATCTAAATTAAGTCTATAAGATAACACTGAACATGCTGAAACAAAGAAAAAAGATCACACCTACTGAAAGAGGTCATCTATATGGAAGTGTAGAATTGTCTCATAGCATTTCTTTTTTCCTCCCTCTGCCAGCCCTTCGAATATTTCTAAGGTTGTAAATCTATTTCTAAGGTTGTAAATCTTTTAAAAAGCAGACAATCTCATCTTTCACAGAGTGACCAGTGAGTTCGAATCACCAAGCTTTTGGTTAGCATTTGAATTATTTAACTACTACACCATCAAGATTCATTAGAATATGTAAAATTGTGAAAATATTGGACATACTAAGTTTTAGCAAAGATGTAGAAAACTAAACCACTCATACATTGCTGGTAGGAATGCCAAATGCATGATGACAGATAATTGAACTTGTACTAAGTTAAAGTAAATCACACCTTAAATTAGTCAGCAGAATTTTTGGGGCTTTTTTCCCACTAAAAAGTCAATTTTATTATATGTAGCTTTTTTTTTTAAACCTCCTCATTACCCTCAACTATATTCTGATTCATGAGTAAAAGCAGATTTCCAGACTTGTCTTCTAGATGCTGCTAGATGGGTTCAAACTACCAGCTTTGCACTTAAATCACTCATTCAGGTATTGCCAACAAATAAGTTCAGAGTGGATTTCTTGAGGTAACACATTCTGGAAGAAGAGATTGCCCATCTTTCTCCCCCTCAGCGGCTAGTGAAGTTGAAGCACCAGAGAGATGGCACCTTTGGGTTATCAGCACCATCCCCTATGCAGGATGCCGACCAACGCAAGCCATGTACACCACTCATGGATTTATTTCATATCCAAACCCCAACTCACTGTTATTGAACTGGAACTGATTCATAGCTTTATTGGATTTCTGTGCTATAAACGTGTGAGAGATAATAGCCTTCCCCCCCCCCCCCCCCACCCCCGGGAGCTATAAGAAGATTAAAACTAGAATATTCAAACTGGAGAATTCAAAGTAGGGAGCCACTGGGGGATTTAGTCTTTGGGCTAGAAGAACAGTTCCCTAAAGACTAGGCCACCATCATGCTCTTATTTTATATGTTGTTAGATGCTGTATGTTGAGTATTTATCATAGCGACCCTATGAACAACAGAGCTGACGCCTGTCTTATCCTGTGCCATCTTCATCTTTTTCTAACATACTTGAGCCCATTGCTGCAAATCACAGTCAATCCATCTCATTGCGGATCTTTCTCTTTCACTGACTCAACATCTTTTCAGGCATGATGCCCCTTTCTAAGAAATGGCCCTTCTTAACAACATGTGAACATCACCAACATTCTCACCATTGGGCCAATTGGCAGCATCATGATAGATGAAGAAGAAATTGAGATTGTTAACAGTTTCAGCTTGCTTGGTTTCATAATTAACACTCTTGGCATGAGCAGTCAGGAAAGCAAAAGATGACTTGCATTGGGAAAATTTACCATCTGGGATGTCTCCAAAGTATTGAAGAGCAAGGAGGGCATCTCCAAAGTATTGAAGAGCAAGGAGGGCAGTCTACAAATTGAGGTTTGCCTGACCCAAGCTATGATCTTTGCAATCACTTGTTATGCATCAGAGAGCTGGACAGTGACTAAGGATAATAGAAGAAGAATTGATGCCTTTGAGTTGTAGTGCTAGAGAAGCCCATACTATGGACTTATTTGTATCCACAATCAGCACTTTTGGAACCAGTTAAGAGGCATATTGCGTTGGGAAAGCCTTCTGTTAGGGATCACACTAAAGTACTGAAGAGCAATGATGTAAGTTTATAGACTAAGGTGCACTTGATTCAGGCTGTGGTCTTTTCTATCACTTGGTATGCATCTGGGAGCTGTTGTTGGAAAAGAATGCTGAATATCCCATGGATTGCCAAAAGAACAAAGAGATAGGTCTTAGAGAAAGTTCAGAGTGCTCCTTAAAGGCAACAATAACAAAGTTTCATCTTGCATGTGGTCATTGTTGTTGTTATATGTCATCATCAAGTTGCCTGCAACTCACAGGACCCTATGGACAGTGGCTCTGAACCCTGTCCTATCTTAAGCCAATTTCATTGTCTCTAAAACACCTACCTCCATTTCCCAATTACTGTGTCAATCCATCTCATCCAGGGTCTTCCTGTCTTGCACTGTCCCTCCGCCCTTTTAAGCGTCATGTGTTTCTCTAAGGACTGATCCCTCCTGGCAATGTACTCAAATTATGTGAGACAGAGCTTCAAAATCCTTGCTTCCAAGGAGCAGCTTGGTTTCATTCTCTCTAGGACAGCCATGGTTGTTCTCTTGGCAGAATTGTTTTTTAATTTAGGTATATGTTGTTGTCATGTGCCATCGAGTTGCCTGCAACACATAGCGACCCTTTGTACAGCAGCTCTGAACCCTTCCCTGTCCTGAGCCAGTCTCACTGACCCTGCCAACACACCTACCTCCATTTTCCCAGTTGCTGCATCGATCCATCTCATCTGGGTTCTTCCTCTCCTGTGCTATCCCTCCACCCTTCTCAGCGTGATGTCCTTCTCCAAGGACCAGGCTTTCCTGGCCATATACCCAAAGTATGTAAGATGGAGCTTCAAAATCCTAGCCTCCAAGAAGAAACTTGGTTTCACCCTCTCCAGGAGACCTATTTGTTTTCTTGGCAGTCCATGACATGTTCAAGAAATTTTAAATGCTACAAGAGTAACCAACAAAAATATAAAGTAAAAAGTCCATCTCACAAAGGGTAAAGACAAACTATACAAAAATTCTTACTGAGTTCTACTAGGGAAAACTGGTCAAATATTTTTTTAAATAAACATTTGATTCTCTTTCATGACTACCCTATAATCATTAAGACAGAGCTGTCCTACTCCATTGTTTTGGCAGTAGCTGATTTTTCTGAAAGTAGGAAGCCAGGCCTTTCTTTTGAGGTTCTTTTGGGTAAACATAAAGCCCCCAATATTCTGTTCGCAGCCGAGCACGTTATCCATTTGTGTCACCCAGGAACAAACAAAAGAGATGAGTAGTTACAGTAAGATCACAGCTGCATTTTCAAATATTGCAATAAAGTCTTAAAAGTTCTTTAAAAATAACCATGCAAGAATAACCATGATATACTTAAGTAAATGATTTCTGTCTGAGTAGAGATGTGATGTCTTTTTAAAATTGCTTTACTTCCTGTGTCTTAATTTTAAGCCCTTGTTTGGTGGAGTTTTATGTTTATACCAATCTTCAGCTAAGTGATCTTGGTTTACACTAGATTCTTAAGAAAGGATACTGACTTTATACTGAGCAGGATTCTTCCTAATTCATTCTAATTACTACAAGAAATGTAGATAAAGTGCATTTCCTTAATGGGCTCAGATTTTAAATATTTAGTTTGTGGACTAAATGCCTGCAAAAGGTCAACTTATATATTCTGGAGCATAGAGCAGGCCTTGTTTGAACAAATCCAGAATGTGCAAATTTGTTTGTCAATATAGCCCAAATCTCCTCCAAATAATGGGAATTTAAGAGCTTATGAATCAAGCTAAACAGATTGCTGATGATCATTTGACAGACTGTGTGGGAAATTGAGTTTACTCCAAATTTATGAACTGATGGAGCTATTCCTCATAATGATTAACAATGAGTCATAGAAGAAACCAAGGGTCATTCTCAGGCACATGTGCCTAATGGCAGGTGTGGAGCGAGTGAGAACAGTTGTAGAAGAGGGAAAGGTCTCATGACAGTCTGTTAGCTAATTTTCATTTTTAAAGTAAAGACACAGACTGGAAAAATTGTAAGGCAAGCTTCATACCTAAATCATCTTCAAAATGGGTGCTTTGTGAAAAGTCTGGGTAACAATCCCCTAAAGATTATTATTAATATGAGAAAGCAATAACTCAGAGGAAGCTGTAATAATATCACAATGTGTTTACTTAATTTGGGGACTCAGAAGAGAATATAAGTGCGGGGAGTCTAGGTTGGTTGCACACATTTCTCTAATAGCTGATGTTTTTGCCTGAAAAACACATCATACACACATTCCAAGGCCCAGATGTGAAAACCTTAAGAAGAGTGTATAAAATGTAACTGAAGCAAATTTAATAGCACATGGTTAAAGAAAAAGGAGACACAAAACTGTTACGCCAAAGGTGATTTTTATAATGCAATGTCAAATAATCATGTTAAAAATAATACAATAAATAATGTTTAATTTAAAGTTTGTTCAACAATTACTTGTGGTACAACTAATACTGATAGAGAATTGGCCGTGTAAAGGAACTGTGCTTAGCAATTTAAAATCAGTATCTCATTCTAACTTCACAAAAACTGCATGAAGAGAAAATTGTAGCTATTTTCCACATTTTTTGAACTACCAGGTTGGCAATTCAAGTATACCAGTGATACTTTGGAAAAAGACCTAGTAACTTACTTCCCAAAGATCAGCCATTGAAAATATATTGTATAATTCTTCTGGCATTCTTATACTAGAAATATCTCACATGGCTGACTTTGACAAATTCATTCCCTTGATGTTCAGGAGGCTAATTGTTCAAATTTAGGACACTAGCTCCAAGGGAAGACTCTTTGTTGGCTCACAGATTGGAAGAAAGGTCTTTGTTTTCTTATGTGATCTTTGGTCCTAGTGTTCCTTGGAGAACCTGTTGATATCAGTCTTCTCTTACTCTTACATTGTGGGTCTGTAAAGTGTAGTGTTTGAAATTGCTTTCCTAATCACTTTATTTGACTTAGTCATGTGCAAAAAAATACAAATAAGGCATGATAGCCTATTCACAAGGATATTGCTTTATCAATCCACAAGAGGATTGGCTAACCTCACCATTACATTAAGTGGATCCAGTAGCAGAGAAGATCTCCCCCTCCAGTAAAAGAATAAGCAAGAGAATGTAGTGTGCCCTTCAGAGCTAAACAGACTAGGAGACCCTGTGGGAACAGCAGCCATGGCAGCCACAGTGGAGAAGCAGGGACCTGGTATGAGTTGGGACATTGGGACTGTGATCACTGGCATCAGAGCTAAGAGCCTCTGACCAAATTTACTGGACAACCAGGGGATAGGCAGCCATAATTTGCAGGACTAAGAACTTTGAAACACTTACCTAAAGTCTTGAGGCTCAAGGTTGCGGTGCCTGCATGTACATTTTAGAAGCTGTTCTAACTATATTCTGCTACTAACCTGGACTATAACCACTTGACTTCCTCAACATGGTTCTGTGTGGTCTGTGAGATATCACTTTGGGATTTAGACCCAATAGGACAGTAAGATTGGTTTTGAAATAAGAAGAAATAGGCGCAGGACTGTCAGGAACCTGTTTTACTTCATGGGAGTTGGTTGTGCATTGCTGATATTGCTGGGGACAGTACCCCATTGTGAAGTTGATAAAGGTCAGATGTGGCTGTCTCCAAGTGGTCCTTGCTCTTTTTATATACATCTAAGAAGTAGCAGGCCTCTGAAAACCCTATGTACAACAGAACACACTTAGATAATAGAAACAGCAAAGGAGGTTGAGTTTTCAAGTATGGAAATACAAAGGAAGAGGAACACTGGTGATTGGGACATGGAATGTGAGAACCATGAATGTAGGAAAATTAGATATTATTAAGGAAGAAATGGAACACATAAATATTGACATACTAGACATTGGTGAGATGAGATGGACTGGCATGGGACATTTTGAGTCAGATGACCATATGATATACTACTCTGGAGACAAAAAGGTGAGGAAAAATGGAGTTGCTTTCATAGTTAAAAAAGTCATTGCTAGATCCATCTTGAAGTACAATATTGTCAGTGACAGGATAATATCTATACGCATACAAGGAAGTCCAGTGAATACC
>NW_006399890.1:5721730-5739514 GCF_000299155.1 Elephantulus edwardii | reverse complement strand
ACAGGACAGAGCAGAGTTTAGGGCTGTTGTACATAGGGTCGCTATGAGTCGCAAGCGACTCGACGGCACATAACAACAACAAGAACAACAAGAGGTTCTCAGCACAGGGACCCAGAGTTCAAAGGATGCATTCTGCTCCTGGCTCTTCTTTCCAGATGATCATGAGATTTCTATCTTTTCTATTTGATTTGCTCTGCTTTTATCTCTTGTAAAAGATAATACAGATAATACCTTGGTAAATGACTCTTACATCAGACCAAAAGTGTGACCTGAGTAAAAGAGTTTTGCATCTCACTCTAATCCTTTTACATCTGGTTAACTGATCACATCCAATCATATCATAAAGAATAATACATCATTACATATTGGCCAAACTACATAGAAGCATAGTGTAGTCAAGAAGGCATGTATTTCCTGGGCACATAATGTAATTCATGATACATATGGAATATATTTCTACTATGACACACAATGCCAGAGTATCTAACAACCAAGATACGCATGAGCTTATTTGTGCTTATTTACTAATATGTGTAAACAATGTCATTTTCCGCCCCCCCTCCAATTTTAAAGCTCCTACTACTAAATATGACCAGCTCTGTCCTTTTCCCAGTCCCATAGAACTTTCCAACAGAATCAAAACCCATTTTCAAACTCAGAAGCCCTGACAGGGATGGAATAACCAGCAATCTAAGTTAAAAGATATGGTGAAATCTATGTGAAAGCTTTGCATTACAATTCAGTGAGTAAGTACAAGTAAACCAGAGTTTACCCTCATTATTGGGTAATTTATTTTTTTTTCACACTCCTTAGGCTGCTACATTTTAGAGATAAGGCACTGTAACATAAAGACTGTAATAATCTCTTCAACCAGTAAGTGGTAGACCTGAGATTCAAGTCCAGATATTCTGGTACTAAGAAGAGGTAATTGCTAAATTGGGACAATGTTTTAAAATCTAGCCTGTTCAATGACTAAATATCTTTAAAGTATGAATAGGGATGCTGTTGTTATTGCTAGTTGCCATCAAGTTGACTATGAACAATAGATCTGAACCTACCCAATACGATTCTCACCATCTCTGGCATGCTTGAGCTCATTGTTACAGTCACTGTGTCCTCACCATCTCTGACATTCTCAAACTCATTGTTACAGTCACTGTGTCACTTCATCTTGTTGGTTTTTCTGTCTTCCCTTTTCCAAGGATTGGTCCTTCCTGACAATATACCCAAAGTATTTGAGATGAAATTCCACCATCTTTTCCTCTAAGGGGCACCCTGGTTGCACTTCCTCCAAAACAGTTATGTTCTTTTGGCAATCCATGGGATATTAAGTACACTTTCCAAAACCACAATTCAAAGGTATTGATTCTTCTTTTGTCAACTTTATGGTTCAAACAACTTTCAGATAATAGGAAACTACTGAAAACACCACAGCTTGGATCAGGTGTACTTTAGTCTTTAAATTGGCGTCCTTACTCATTAGCACTTTAGAGAGGTCCTTGACAGCAAATTCTCCAACACAACAGGTCTTTTGGTTTACTTACTGATGCTACAATGGATGATGATTGTAGATGCAAGTTAAATGAAATGGTTGATAATTTCTATATTCTTGGAATTAATTTCTCCATCTTCTTAGGAAAGGCAGATAAGTGAAGGAGATGACTTTTTCATTAATTTTACACTAGTTTATTTACAAAATTAAAATACGTTGTTTAAGAGAACAGCTTCTATTTCCCTGACCCCCCATCAAATTGTACAATGCCATAATTAATGTCCCCCTCTTCCTGCACCTGCACATCCTCGTTCCTCTGCTTCCTTCCTTTCCCATCCCTCTTGGGTCCTTATACTCATTCTACAATAATAGTTTTATACAATATTTATCTTTGTGAGACTGAGTTAATTCACTCAGCATGATGCTTTCCAGTTCCTCCCAAGTTAGGTAATCATTTACAAAATCATTGCTCCTGTGTGTTGCATAGTATTCCATTGTGTGAATGTACCAAAATTTCTCAATCCATTCATTTGTGGTTGGACATTTGGGCTGTTTCCATGTTTTTGTGATGGTGAATAATGCTGCTATGAACATTGGTGTACAAATCTCAGTTTGTGCCTCCGTTCTCGTTTCCTCAGGGTATATTCCAAGCATTCCAAGTGGAATAGCTGGGTCATATGGAATTTCTATGGTTTTTGAGGAAGCTCCAAATTGACTTCCAGAGTGGTTGTACCATTTTATAATCCTACCAACAATGTATAAGGGTTCTTATCTCTCCACATCCTCTCCAAAATCTATTACTTGCTGCCCTGTTAAACTTTTCCACTCTTACTGGAGTGAGATGGTACCTCATTGTGGTTTTGATCTGAATCTCTCTAATTGTCAGTGGTTTGGAGCATTTATTCATGTGTCTGTTTGTCATTCAAATATCTTCCTCTGTAAAAATTCTTTCCATGTCTTTTGCCCATTTTGTAATGATGCATCGATGCAATCACTACAGCAATGGGCTTAAGCAGATTGTGGGGATTGTGCAGTATCTGATAAGGTTTTGATCTATTGTACTTATGGTTGTTATGAAAAGCAGAGTAGACCCAATGGCACCTAACAACAACAATGACAGAATCTAAAATGAAAATTAGATTAGTTGACTGACTGTAACAATGGGTTTAAGTGGGTCAGAGATGGTAAGGCTGACTCATGATAGGGTCAGGTTCAAAGCCATTATTCATAGGGTTGCTATCAATCTTAGTCAACTTGATGGCACATAAAACAACTACAAATATTTAAATGAAAAAAGTAATAATTTCTAAATTATTTCTGTTAAACAACTTGTTTGGCACAATGACTGCAACACTGGCTCCAAACCCTGAGAGTTGAGGGGCAGGAGCAGGAAGTGTTTTGCTCTCCCCACATAGAGTCATTATGAATCAAATCAACTTGTGCCACTTAATAACCAGAGCAAATGGGTGAAGAGAACTGGATACAAAGAGCTTTTTGTATAGAATGATGGTTTTCAAAATGAGGTCCAAGGGCACCTAGGAATCTATAGCACACTATCATGATGTTCTCAGGGCTATAATAATTTTTTATATAGTGTTTTACTGTAAAATTATCATGAGTATACCGTGGTAGTTTTCCACTACTGGTAGCACAATGATTAAGATGCCCAGCTGCTAATGGAAAGGCAGGGGTTGGAACCTGTAGGAGAAAGATGTGGCCATCTACTTCTGTAGAGATGTACAAACTTTGAAACACTATGGAGTAATTTTATTCTGTTCTTTATGGCCACTATGAGTTAGAATTGACTTGATGATAATGGGTTATATTTTGCTTTATATGCTTTTGACATAAACTATTGACTTTTTCAACTCTGGCAAAATTAGCCTCTTTAAGTAAGAAAATAGAGGGAAAACCCAGAATTATAGAGCAAATTTTTAAAGTTCCTCAAAGATATCCCTGTATTCATAGAAGACAAGTATATCTTGCAGAAAGTATAAGTAGCATGCTTTCAAAAGGCAAGGATGGTGAAATTTTATCTCACATATTTTGAGCTTGTTGTTAGGAGGGGATGTTGTTGTTATGTGCTATTGAGTCACCAGCGACTCATAGCAACCCTATGTACATTAGCTCTAAACCCTGCCATATCCTGAGTCAGTCTCACTGTCTCCAACACACCTACCCTCATTGTTGTTGTTGTTGTTGTTATGTGCCGTTGAGTCGCTTGCGACTCATAGCACCCTATGTACAACAGCCCTAAACCCTGCTCTATCCTGTGCCAATCGCACTGCCTCTGACACACACATCCCAATTACCCCAGTCACTGAATCAAGCCACCTCATAGAGGGTATTCCTCTCCTGCGCCGTTCCTCCACCCTCCCAAGCAGGATGTCCTGCTCCAAGGACCTGTCCCTCCTTACAACGTGTCCAAAGTATGTCAGACGAAGCTCCAGAATCCTCACCTCCAAGGAGTAGTCTGGTTTAACCCTCTCCAGGATGAATCTGTTTGTTTTCTTGGCAGTCCATGGTACATTCAATACTCTTCTCCAGCACCACAGCTCAGAGGCATCAATTCTCCTTCTATCCTCCCTAGTCACTGTCCAACTCTGATGCATAACAAATGATTGCAAAGACCTCAGTTATTATATCAATCCATTTTATCCAGGGTCTTCCTCTCCTGGGCTGTCCCTCTCCAAGCATGATGTCCTTCTCTAAGGAGAGTCCTTGGCAAAGTACATCATGTTCAGAAAACTTAAAGGTTTAGCAGAAGAAAAGAAGACTCTCAATAAGCTAGATTAATATAGTGACTGTTGAAAAGTGCTAAAACTAGAGTTCTTTTTATCCTTTCACCACTCACTGATGTTTCCTGTGAGTGAGTGAGTTGAAGTGACTGTAGTTAAGTGAACCAATACATATACAGTTGTAATTTAGCAAAATAAATGAAAAAGGTTTATTCAGAGGCATGACTGGTAAAAAACAGAGACAGGACATGCAAAAGGAGTAAAAGAGGAGGAAAGAAAAGGGAAAGAAATACCTCTGGCAAGTCAGAGGCGGAGCCAGAACTTTAGTCCCATTACCAGCAGAAAAGAGTGACCCTCAGGTGACATTCCTACAGAGCCAAGATGACCAGAGAGTCTGGTCATAGCCTAGCTCCACTGAGAGTCTTTTGGGGTTGACTGGAGTTTGTCTCCTTTGTATTCCTGAGGAGAGGGCTTCTTCTTGAAGTAACCATCCTTTCACTTTTGCTAGAGGTACTGTTTTTGCCTCTCCTTCCTATTTCCTCTGATAAATTTAGTTTTTAGCCCTCTCCTATATGGGTGGGAGAGAGAGACTGACCAGGTAGCAATTCTATCCCTTGACAACTGTGACATTGGGTTTGAATAAATCACAAATGATGAGGATGACACGGGATAAGGCAAGGTTCAGATCTCTTTTCCTCAAGATTGCTATGAGACACAGTCAACTCTGTGATGCTTGACAACAACAATATATTCTATACATAGAACTTCCAAAAGCTGTGATATCTTCTACACCAGTGATTCTTCAACTGAAGAGTTAAAGTACAGAGAGCACATTCTCACTCCTGGAGAGTCTAGCTCCATAGATCTGAGATGAGTGCTGAGAATCCTTAGCTGCTGCTGTCAGTTGCTGTGGAGTTGACCCAGATTCATGTCTATCTCATGCACAATGGAGGGGAAAACTGTCAGGCCCTTGGCTAACGCTGTGATCAGTAGCAGATTGCTTTGTTGCCATGCAGAGGGTTTTAGTGAGCTAATTTTAGAAAGAAGTTAGCTAGGTGTTTCTTCCTAGTCTAAATCTAGACGCTGTACTAATTACTTCTTTTTCAAAAATTTTATTTTATTAATTTTAATGACCATTTACAGAGATTTTGGATTTCCATTCATTCATTGTTGCACTTTTCTCCCTGCCTACCCTTCTCCCCCAGTTCTCTCCTCTCTTTGAAAAGTAAAGGAAAAATTCCTTCATTGGTACAACCCCCCCACCCCACCCCAAGTACACTCCACTATGCAACCTTAATTCTGGACTCTTGTGATAACCATAATACCCTATCATATATTGCTTTTAAACTGTTCTCCCCTTCATCTTGAACAGCCTAGCAACAAGCAAGACTTACTGCCAAACGAGTGGAAGCTATCCATAAGGAACATTTGCTGGGAGTTGAACCCAAGTCTCCTAAATAAAGTGAGAATTCTGCCACTGAACCATCAATGCCCCTATGCTCTCAGCTATAAAATAGAAAAATGCTAACTCCTTTCCAACTGGCTGGGCTTCAGATTGTGAAACTGAGTGTGTCATACACTTTATCCTTTTCAACTTCCAGTGGTTTGTCCTCTTATGCTACTCTTCAAAAACTCTCCACCTGGGTTCAACTATTCTCAGACAAGAACTGGTGGAAACGTTTGGCATTAAAGGTTCTGAAGCTCACACACTGGAAATGTTAAGAGAACCTGAAAATTTTAGTCATGGAAGAATTCATGTGAACTACAAAGTCTTTTAGGTAAAAACCCTTGGAGCACAAACAAATATCTGGGAGTTATCCCTGATAATGTTTCAGTTAGTAAAGGAGGTAAGTGTTCAGACAAAAATAACATCTGTAATTGCTAAGAATATGGTTTCTACAATACTCTAAGGTGTATGCTACCCTAACAGAATTCCAGAAGGTGGAGAAGCCTTTGAGGGCCTGCTGTCCTAACAGAAAGCTTGCCAGTATCCTGACAGAATTAGGAAGTCCTCCTTGAACTACCCTCCAGACATGAGCACACACAAAGGAAGGCTTCATCTGCAGTCCTCAGCAAATAAAAGTCAAGTGAGGAAAGTGGAACATTAAATTTTAGAATTGGCAAGGAGCAAGGATTTGCAACCGTGAAGATATTATTAAACTGAGAGTTGGAATTCCACAGAACTTCAATTTTGACAACTAAATAAATGCCTCCCCCTCCCCCGCTAAACTATAAAGGTAAAGACTTTACCTGGAAAAAAGTCTAAAACATTACTTAATCTAGATTAATAGGATCTCAAATGATGTGCCAGAACTCTAGGAAAGCAGTCTAAGTGGAAGGAGAAAGAATTTACCCTAATACAGGTGGCCTTAGTCTGGGCAATATGTTACAAGGTAAATGGATTGTGGCTACAAAGATCTCTTTTTTGTTGTTGTTGTGTCTTCTTAGCAATTTTCCCTGAAGATCTCTCCCTTCAGGCTTCTATGAAAGTATTAGTATTAATAATGGTGGTATTTTATGTCTTTATACTTTTCTCTGTCCTAGAAATCTCATTCCCCCCCCCCAACCAAGAACTTTACAAGGATTCCAGGGTCACACAAGTCTTTTCCATTAAATTAATCCCAATTTGTTTAACAGAAATATACAGGGTGCCTGTTCTGTGTAACACAACATGGTAAATTCCTTGTTGTTGTTATTTGCAACAGGAATTGATTCTGACTCAGGGCAATTCCAAGCGTAGAGTAATCTTACTCTATAGGATGTCCAACCCACCTAAGTGGGTTCACTTTCAATGTTTATACTAGTAGTCCAGTGCTTATCCATGAACTAGAAACTGCTAGTAAGTATATTCTGTGCAAAAACACTGATCCCTACCCCAAAAGATCTACATGGTTCTTGAAAAGAAAGAATCTAGCTGCCACTGAATCAGCTGCAATCATGCAACCCCTTGTGTTTCAGAGTGGACTGTGCCCCGTGAGGTTTTAGTGACCGGCTTTTGGGAAGTAATTTACCCACCCTTTTCTCCTAAGTCACCTCTGGATGCCTTAGCAGCTAAGCTCATAAATCATTTGCACCACTAACCTACCTTCTTTACTATAGGGTGCCCGGGAGGCAAAAGTGGCTTATTCTCAGCTACTAATCAAAAGGTTGAAGGTTCAAACTCATCAAGCAGGTCCATGAAAGAAAAGCCTTTTTCTTCTGCTTGCTTCTAGGCTTGCTCAGTTCGCAATTTTTAGATTTCAAAAGATATCAATTAAAGAGATACTTTATACTAATATTGTCTCATAAATATAATAAAGGAAACCTATTCCCAAATGTTATTATAAACACAAGAATAGTATTATGGTCCACAATAGAAATTTTCAGGGAATGCAATTCAATCCATGACACCCCAGATCCGTGAATATTCTGTTTCCTACTGGTGGCCTAGTGGCAAGAAGTTGTGCTGCAATCCCAAAGGCCTGCAGTTCAATTCTACCAGCTGCCCATAGGAGAAGGTTGGACAACAATGTGATTAACTGCCTCTGAAAACCCTCAGGAGGGTCAGCAATGGCTTGGTTCCGATTCAATGGTACACAACAACACAACTGTGAAACACAATGTTCGGGGGCCCATTCATGCTGGTGTCCTGTCTGAAGTCAATGCTTTAAAAGGGCTGTGCTGAGAGTTATACTCTTTGCATACTGTAATATATTGGAGATGAGAAAAGAACCCTTTTGGATCTGGCTGCATTTCTACCTTTGTGAAGAACAGCAGACAAACTATGCACATGTAAATTTCATATCCTCAGGTCTACCCAGCTATGCACCAAGTTTACAGTTGAATGGCTCTAACTTCTCCATCACAGAGGAAAAACACTCAAATTAATGGGAATAGAGGGATAGATTTAAAAGGAAGGGGAGGAGAAAATGCAATAACGAAGCAGGGGAAATTGTTTGAAAATGAACAACGCATGAAAGGAGGCGGAGGAAGAGATGGGAAAGGGGAGATAGGGTTGGTTAACAAGAAATCTTTTAAAAACAACGTGAAACCTTCTGCCTGGTCCTGCTGTGGAAAGTACCGAGGACTCTTCTAGGGAGGTTTCTCCCTCTGGGCACACCCATTATCAGGACTCCAAACCATCTGTCTGGCCCAGCCTTTGGCATTCCTGTCTTTGTGGGATAGAGGGAAGACAGACAGAATGCATGGGCTGGAGGAGGCGATGCATGCCAAAGAAGCCTGTGAGGTTTGGAGGAAATAGACCACGTTGGCCAAAGAGCCAGACACCTGTGTAAACTGCAGGAAGCTGAGAGGAGCCCAGCTGAGCTGATGGAGACACCACATGCGTGAGGCCTTAGGAGGCAAAGGCACACAAAGACACACACACACACACACACACACACAGAGTTTTCTCTCTTGCTCTTCCTCATATGTGTACACAGAGAGAGAGAGAGACAGAGACAGAGAAAGAGGGAGAGAGGAAAGAAGGGTGGTGGGGGGAAGAGAGAAAGGAATAGAAGCAGAATGACCCAGAAAGGGGCAAAGAAACACTGAGAGAAATAAAACAGCATTAAGACATGAAAAGTTCTGGGGGAAACCCCAAAATCCAAAGTCTAAAAGGGATATGCCCATTTGTAATCTCCTTTGTTTTGTATTTTCATTGAAATTTGGTAACTACAAAGAAGAAATATATGTGATACCTTTGAATAAATTTGAGAGTATCCAATTGACTTGACAAATTGTTGACTATTAAGACCGTTTGGAGCTGAGGTAAAAGATACCTAGAAAGGTGGTAAAACATGTGTGCTCAGATTCTACTTTGTTGTTATTTTTATTAGGTACATACCACTGAGTGACCTTAGGAAGAGCAGACCTGAACCTTGCCCTATCCTACACAATTCTCCTGGTCTCTGATATGCTCAAGCCTGTTGGTAAAGTCACTGTGTCAATTCATCTTGTTGAAGGTCTTCTTCACTTTTCTCTGAGTCTCCACTTTTTCCAGCTTGATGTCATTTCTCAAGTACTGGCCCCTCCTGACAACATGATCAGAGTATATGAGATGGTCTTTCACCACCTTTGCCTCTAAAGAGCACCGCGGTGGCACTTCCTCCATTTCAGACTTGTTTGCCCTTTTGGCAGTCCATAGGATCCCACTCTAGGCCTGCTGAATCAGGATTTCCAGGACATGAGAGCTCAGCCATGATGCTCACTGATGCTCACACTGCTTAAGAGGCACTGAGAAGTTGGGAGTGGTTCACATTCCATTTAGAGGAATGTAGAGCCAGTGGGAAATGAAACCTTTACCTGTTCTGTGCTTTGAAGAGGATACCTCCACTGAATGGGCAATATTATAGAGGTAAAAGGCTGATGACAACCTTAAAATCTTAGAAAAAGAATGTTGTTGTTGTTGTTAAGTGCCATTGAGTCGCAGGTGACTCATAGCGACCCTATGAAGGAGAGTCATCGATCGATGCTTGGGTGCCTTTCATCCTCTCTCCAGAGAAAAAGAATGGACAACAAAAAAGTTTAACACCAGGGACTATTACAAATGGTCTCATTTTAGATCATCAAGGTGTGCTAATTCTCACTTAATGAGCCTTGATGTGCAGTGGTATACAAATTTGGCTGCTGTTAAGTGGTTTGAAATTACCCAATTGCTCTACAAAGAAAGGTGTGGCAGTCTACTTCTGTAAAGATTTACAGTAGTTGTACTCTACTCTTTAGTGTCACCATGAATTAAAATTGACCCAATGACAATGACTTTTGCTCTCAACTAATAAGGATATTATTTCTCATGTTTTTGGCTCTTGTGAGCCTATTCCAAGATGTCCTCTGGCATAAGGTTCTTTGCAGGAGAAAGGCAAAGGGGAGCCTACTCAACTCAATGACACCTAACAACATCAACTCCCATACATACCCCAAGCACTACAATCCAACAAATATTAATGTGTTTTAAAAATTATTAAAAACATCAAAAAGCTTTTAAAATTTATTTCTCATTTTTCATTTCTTCAAAAAGCTAAACCTAGAAATTCCATATCACCTAGTTATTTCACTGCTTGGGACATACCCCAAGAAAATGAGAACTGAGGCACAGAGATTTGTACACCAGTGTTCATAACAGCATTATTCATTATCACAAGAAAATGGAAACAGCCTAAATATCCATCCACAATCGAATTGACTGAGAAATTATGGTATATTCACACAATGGAATACTATGCAGCACACAGAAGCAATGCTTTTGTAAAGCATTACTTAAGTTGAGAGGAACTTGAGAGCATTATGCTGAATGAACTAACTCAGACCCATAAGGACAAATACTGTATAAGACCATTACAGTGGAACTTGGATGAGGATCCAAGGAAAGGAGGGTGGGAGCAGAGACTGTCCCTCCTTGCAACATGGCCAAAGTATGTCAGACTAAGCCCAGGAATCCTTGCCTCCAAGGAGTTGCTTGGTTTAATCCTCTCCAGCATGAATGTTTGTTTTCTTGGCAGTCCATGGTACATTCAATACTCTTCTCCAGCATCACAGCCCAAAGGCATCAATTCTCCTTCTGTCCTCCCTAGTCATTGTCCGACTCTCTGATGCATAAAACATGTATGCAAAGACCATGGCCTGTATCAGGCACACTTTAGTCTCCAGAGAGACACCGTTGCTTTTGAGTACTTTAGAGAGGTCCCTAATAGCAGACTTTCCCATTGCAATACGTTTTTTTTATTTCCTGACTGCTGATGCCAAGAGTGTTGACTGCGGAGCCGAGCAAACTAAAGGTGTGAACAATCTCAATCTCTTCGCCATCCATCCTGATGCTACCAATTGGTTCAGTGGTGGGAATTTTTGTCTTCTTGACATTGAGCCTCAGTCCATACTGAAGGCTGTAGTCCTTGACCCTCTGCAGCAAGTGCATGAGGTCCTCCTCAGTTTCAGCTGATTGTGGAACAGACCAGGAACTACTCATATGCAAGTCGAAGCTGAAACTGAGGAAAATTAAACCAAGTCCACAGGAGCCAAAATATGACTTTGATTTCATTCCAACTGAATTTCAGAATCATCTCAGGAACAGGTTTGAGGCCTTGAACACTAATGAGCGATGACCAGATGAGTTGTGGGAGGATGTCAAATGTATCATCCAGTAAGAGTGCAAACAGTCATTACAAAGACAGAAGAAGAAGACCAAAATGGATGTCAGAAGAAACTCTGAAGATTGCACTGGAGCATAGAGAAGCCAAAGCACAAGGAAGAATTCAAGATGCTAAAGAGCTGAACAGAAGATTCCAAAAGGCTGCTCGGAATGACAAAGAAAAATACTACAATGAAATGTGCGAGGAGCTAGGGTCAGAAAATCAAAAGGGTCGAACTCGTTCAGCATTTCTTAAGCTCAAGGAACTGAAGAACAGATTCAAACCTCGAGTTGCTATAATCAAGGATGCTTTGGGCAGAATATTAAATGATCCAGGAAGTATTAAAAGAAGATGGAAGGAATATACTGAGTCATTGTATCAAAAGGAATTGGCAGACACAGAATTTAATGAAATAATATATGAGCAAGAGCCTATAGTGATGAAGGAAGACGTTCAAGCTGCTTTGAAGGAAATAGCACCAAAAAAAGGCCCCAGGAATAGATGGTATACCAATTGAAGTATTTCAGCTAACAGATGTGCCCTGGATGTGCTCACCAAGTTGTGGCAAGAAATCTGGACAACAACCACTTGGCCAACTGACTGGAAGAGATCTATATTTGTTCCAATTCTAAAGAAGGGTGACCCAGCTGAGTGTGGAAACTACAGAACAATACCATTGATTTCACATGCAAGCAAGATTCTACTGAAGATTATCCAAAAACAACTGGAACAACACATCAGCAGAGAACTGCCAGAAGTCCAGGCTGGGTTTAGAAGGGGTCATGGTACTAGGGATATTGTAGCTGATGTTAAATAGATCTTAGCTGAAAGCAGGGAATACCAGAAGAATGTCTATTTGTGTTTCATTGATTATGCAAAGGCGTTTGACTGTGTGGATCATAACAAACTGTGGCTGACTCTGAGAAGAATGGGAATCCCAGAACATTTAATCGTGCTAATGCGAAACCTATACTTGGACCAAGAGGCAGTTGTCAGAACAGAGCAGGGTACCACTGCATGGTTCAAAATTGGGAAGGGTGTATGTCAGGGATGTGTCCTGTCTCCATACCTTTTCAACCTATATGCAGAGCAGATTATCCGGGAGGCTGGGCTCTATGAGGAGAATTGTGGCATCATAATAATTAGAAGCTTAGAAAAAGAAAGCTAACTGGTTACCCACTATAGTGTCCCTTTAAAAAGGGAGGCTAAGTCATTGATTTTCAAAATTACTATTTTAAAATGAAGCAACAATATAGTCCTAGATTAAAACAACACATACATTCAATATTTCCCATAGTCAAAGTTTCTAGCCTACCTTAAAGAAAGAGCAAATGAAATTATTTACTGTAAGGTGCCATCAGGTCAACTATGGCTCACAGTGACCCTAAGAACAACAGATCAGAACCTTGCCCTTTCCTGCACCATCTTCCTGACCTCTGCCTTGCTCAGACCCATTGTTACAGTCACTGCCAATCTATCTCCTAGACCTTTCTCTCTTTCAGTGGCACTCTTCCTTTCCCAGCATGATTTCTTCCTTCAAGAATAGTCGCTCCTACTGACAATATCCTCCTATACTGGGGAGAAAAACAAGACCCTCTAATCGACTCAAGCCTAGCCCAGGTCACTGGCATGTCAGACATGAAAATACCCTCAGCTGATCAAGAGATGTTAATTCCAAGCTAAAGACACTCTCAAAAGAAAGTCACAAATAGGAAAAGGATTACTTAGATGACCCTGTTCTTGAACACTTACAGGGTACGTTGTCACCTTGGGTAGGAGTTAGGCACTTCACAGCTCTGACACAGAGAAAGCACAGGAATAGAATGATTACAGGTAAGTAAAGCTAACTACTGGTGAAAGCCCTGGGTTGATTCATAACTGGATAACTCACCAGCGCACGCACATCTGTTACATAAACACAACTAGCTTGATAGAGAGGCCTTCAGAGGGCCCCTGAAGGCAGGATAAATCTGATTTTAGAAAGGAATACAGGATGTGAGACAAAAGTCTCATGAGGGGAATTGTAAAGATGAAAAGTTAACAAGAAAGGCAAAAATACACAAACTTTTCTTTCTAGACCAAATGATCCTAAGGAAAGAAAACTCCACAAGTAATTCCTGAGTGGCATACATAATTGGAACCGTAAAATCAGCAAACAAAATTATTTTCTTAAATATTGACCTTTTATCATGGAGGAGAGCTTTTACACATGGTTTTGGAGCAAATGGTTGCTAGGAAATATGACAGAATGAGGAAACAGATTGTAAGTGATATTTGGGGTGTGTACAAGATAGGGTGGGGTGGGCAAGATGATCTAATGTAACTAAATACATTTCTTGTCCTTGGTTGATCTGGCATCAGTTTTAAATATTTATTTTGAAATTTCCAAAACACACCTCTCTAACTAGGTTTTAGAATATGAAACCTGAAAGGAGGTGTGGAGGGGGTGTTAGAGAGAGAAAAAAAGTGAAAGTGAGGGAGAGTTTCTAAATCAGTATCCACACAGTGGATGGTATTGGTAAGGGAAACAGTTCAGCAAGAATAAAAGAAAAAAAATTTGTCTGGTGGTTTATCTGCTCAAGATTGTGTTCATTAAGCCTCCATTTCCTTCATAACAGAAACAGGTGTGGTTTTGTTCTAAATGAAAATATCAAGTAATTGCCTGACAGTGGCAAAGCTGTGTTTTGTTGCTTGTTGCTTTCCAGAACTTCTTCCCTGTCACACCCTGAATATTTCAGCCCAGTACTAAGCCAACAGCTGGAGAAATTAGAGCAGAGCAGCTGGCTCCCTGGGTGCTAAATCAAACAATAAGAACCACGGCTACCACCACTCCACCGTCACTACTTGCTAAGTGTTGATTGTGAAGCCCAGCAAGTCTGAAATTTTTCAAACATGAAATAAAGCTGTATTGATTATTATTTGTGCTTGGGATGTGAAAGTTGGGGACAAAAAATTTGTAGATGGAAAATAAGTTGTTGATTATACAAGCAATTTTGCTGGAAATTTTATGAGACACTGTCAATGAAGCATTCTGTCTCCATACCTTTTCAATCTATATGCAGAATAGACCATTCAGGTAGAAGGGCTTTATGAGGAGTTATGTGGCATCAGGATAGGAGGAAGACTCATAAACAATCTAAGTTATGCAGATAGCACAACCTTGCTTGCTAAAACTGAAGAAGACCTAACGTACTTGCTGCAAAATGTCAAGGACTTTAGTCTTCAATATGAATTGAAGCTCGACATCAAGAAGACAAATATTCTCACCACTGGGCCAACTGGCAACACCATGATAGACGGAGAAGAGATTAAAGTTGTTAACAATTACAGCTTACTCAGCTCCACAATCAACATTTTAACATCAGCAGTCAGAATCCCAAAAGAAAATTTGGTGTCAGGGACCTCTCCAGAGAGCTGAAGAGCAACGAAGTCAGTCTAGTAACAAAGCTGTGCTTAATCCAAGTCATGGTCTTCACAATTACTTATTAATGCTTCAGAGAGCTGGACAATGACTATGGATGACAAAAGAAGAATCAATGCCTTCGAGTTGTGGTGCTGCTGGAAAAGAATCTTGAACATATCATGGACTGCCAAAAAAACAAATAAGTTTGTCTTGGAGAGGGTGAAATCAAGTTTCTCCTTAAAGATCAGTATTTTGAAGCTTTGCCTCATATACTTTGGGCACATGATCAGGAGAGACTGGTCCTTGGAGAAGGACATCATGCTTGGAAGTGTGGAGGACAGAGTGGGAGAGCAAGATCCCAGATGAGAGGGATTGAAACAGTAATTGGGGCAATAGGGGATGGTGTGTCAGAATTAGTGAGACAGGCTCAAGACAGAACAGGCTCCAGAGCTATTGTGAATAGGGTCGCTATGGGTCGCAAGTGACTCAATGGCGCATAACAACAATAATTTTAAGACCAAGAAGTCATTCATTGCAATTATCTAAAACACACACACACACAGACACACACATATTGTGACTAAACTCATAGTCCTTATGAAATGGAACACATAGGAATCAAATTGACTCCATCTGTGGAGAAAAGACAACAAAGAACACTATTCGTTAGAAAAATGCCGAAGACTGTAGACATTAATTGTTTGTATGCAGATACAGGCTGAGGATAAAGAAAATAAAACCAAATTCATGCAAGCCAACGTATGACCCTGAGTAGACCCCATCTGAATTTTATTCTCAATGTACAAAATGAAAAGGAAATAATATGCTCAGAATTTCTGAAGCTAAAATAACTGAAGGGTAAATACCTCTGTCTCAAGATGCAGTAGAGAAAGGTTCTGTGGGGAAAATACTGAATGATGCAGAAACATCCAAAAATGATGGAAGGAATGCACAGTCACTGTACCAAGAATAAGTCAGTGTGCACCCATCTCAGAAGGAAGTAGATTATCAATAACCAATGGTGCTGAATGAAGAAGTGAAAGCTGCACTGAAATCAATGGTGAAACACAAAGCTCTTGGAACTGATAAATATCATTTGAAATATTTTGAAAAAATAGATGCAAAATGGAAAACATTCTTATCCCAAGAAATTTTAAGGATAGCTACCTAGCCAACTGACTGAAGAAGATTCATATTTGACCCCATTCCTTAGAAAGTCAATCCAACAGGACACAGAAATTATGAAACAATAGTATTAATATTAATAACTTCTGCAAGAAGATAATTCATAAGTGTCTATAGTAATACTTCAACAAGAAACTGCTAGAAATCCAAACTGGATTTAGAAGAGTCTGTAGAATGAGGAATATCATTGGCTTTCTCAGATCTTGGTTGAAAAGAGAGAACAGAAATACGTTTATCTGTGTTTTACTGGTTATTCAAAGACATCCAACTATGTGGATAATGACATGTTATGAATAACATTACAAAGAATGGTAACTCCAACAGTCCATAGACCAAAATGCAGGCTTTTTAACATAATGAAGAGATATTGTGCAGTTTAAAATCAGGAAATGTGTGCCTTAGGGTAATATTCTCTCACTGTACATATTTAATCTATTTGCTGAGAAAATATTCTGAGAATCTATAAAGAGGGGAATACAACACCAAGATTGGAGGAAGACTTACAACAACATGCCATATCCAGATGACACCTTACTTACAGAAAGTGAAGAAAATTTGAAGCATTTACTCATAATGATCAAAGACTAAAGACTTCAATATGGATTACACCTGAACATAAACAAACAAACAAACAAACAAAAAACCCACCCAAAAATCTTCACAACTTGACAAAAGCAACCTTATGATAATGGAGAATATCTTGAAGTTGTTAATATCTCCTTTCAGTTACACGCACAATCAACATCCATCCATGGAAGCAGCAGTAAAGAAATCAAACAATATAATGCAATGGAAAATGTACTGTAAAAGATCCTTTAATGTATTCAAAAGCAAAGATGTCACCTTGAGGACTAAAGTACACCTGGCTCAAACCTTAGTATTTAACTACTTATGATGTCAAATCTGGTCAAGGAAGAATAATGAAGAAGAAATGGTTGTAAAATATTTGGGTATTTGGGAAGAATATTCAATAAACCGCTGGAATACAGAAGAAATTGTTTCTAAAATTAGCACAGCCAGAAAGTTCCTTCAAACCAAAATAGTGAGCCTTCTCTCATACTATGGATACGTCATTGCTGATGTTATTTGATGCTGTCAAGTAGAGTACCACTCATAGCAATCCTATGAATAACAGATCTAAATCCTGTCCTATTCTGTGCCATCTTCATCATTTCTGACATATTTGAGCCAATTGCCGTAATCATTGTTTCAATCGTCTGGTTGATGGTCTTCCTCTTTTTGGCCAGCCTTCCACTTTTCCAAGCATGATTCTTTCTACAAAGAATACCCTCTCCTAACAGCTTGCTCAAAGTATGGGAGACAAAGTTTTGTCATGTTTTTCTCCAGGAAGTACTCTGGCTGTACTTTCTCCAAGACATATCTGTTTGTTCTTTTGGCAGTCCATAGTATATTCAGACTCTTTTTCCAACATCACAGCTAAAAGGCATTGATTTTACTTCTGTCATCATTCATTATCCTGCTTTCAGATGCAGTTAGTAATTTAAAAGGCCATGACTTGAATCAGGTATACCTTAGTCTGATATCATTGCTTCTCAGAAATTTGGAGAGTTCATGACTAGATTTTCCCAGTAAAATACATCTTCTGGTGGCCTAATGGCTTAGTGGCAAGAAGCTGCACTGCAATCCCAGAGGTATGTGGTTCAAATCCACCAGATGCTCTGCTGAAGAAGGAGGAACCATCAATCTCCTCCTGTGCCAGTCAGATCCGATTTGATGGTACACACATAAAAAAATTTATATCTCTATCTCTATCTCTTGACTTCTTCCTTGTGCTTTGGCTTCTCTACGCTCCAGTGCAATCTTCAGAGTCTCTTCTGACATCCATTTTGGTCTTTTCTT
>NW_006399890.1:5706061-5719520 GCF_000299155.1 Elephantulus edwardii | reverse complement strand
TGTATATATTCTTGTCTCCTGACTGCTAGTACTACTTGTGTTGATTGGCAATTTCAAACTTCTCTCCATCTATCATGATATTGCTTTCAGTCCAGGGGTTGTTGTTTTTAGGTGTCATCAAGTCGAGTATGACTCATAGCAACCCTATGAACAAAAGATCTGAACCCAGTTCTAGCCTGTGCCGTCCTCACACTTCCTGACACACAAGAGCCTATTGCAGCAGTCACCACCTCAATCCGCCTGGTTGAGGGTGTTCCTCTCCTTCCATGACCCTCCACCCTTCCCTGCATAATGTTCTTCTCCAAGAAATAGCCCCTCCTAGCAACATTCCCAAAGTAGGTGAGTGGAAGCCTCATCACTTTTGCCTCCAAAGAGTATTCTGGCTACATCTTCTCCAAGACATATCTTTTCATTCTTTTGGCCTTCTATGGAATTTTTAGTGCTCTTATCCAACACCACAGCTCAAAGGCATCAATTCTTCTTCTATCATCCTTATTCATTATCCAGCTTTCAGTCCAAGGGTAGTGAGATGTAATCCATCTTAAAGGCTTGATTTTCTGCAACAAGCACTTTGACTCATCCTTACTTTCAGCAAGCAATATGTGCCATATGCATAAAGTAGGTGGTTGATGAGTCTTCCTTTTTTTTTTTTAATTTTTTTTTTAGTCTTCCTTTGATCCTGATATCACATTCATCTTCATAGAGTCTAGCTTCTGGAATGATTTACACAGCTTACAGACTGAGTATGTATAGAAGAATTATATAATTCTGACACATACCTTTCTTGATTTTAAACCATGTAATGTTCCCTTTTTCTAGTCTAGGTACATGTTTTTCATGAGCATAATTAAAGTGTTCTGGAATTTTCAATCTTCTCAATGTTAGCCATAATTTATTATCTACACAGTCAAATATCTTTGCATAATCAATAAAACACAAATAGACATCTTTTTCTAGTATTCTTTGCTTTCATCCAGGATCCATCTGCCATCAGCAATAATATCTCTGCTCCCTGCCCAGGCCTCCTCTAAACTCAGCTTGAACTTCTGGCAGTTCTCTGTCAATATACTGTATTAACTGATTTGGGATTATTTTCAGCAATATTTTGCTTGCATCTAGCATTAATGATTTTGTTTGATAATTTCCACATTCTACTGGATCACCTTTCTTACGAATGGAAACAAATATGGATCTCTTCCAGTCAGTCAGCCAGGCACCCAGCCTCCAAATTTCCTAGCATTAACTGGTGAGTGAGCATGTCCAAGGCTGTCTGAGTTGGTTGAAACATGTTAATTGGTACTCCATAGATTCTTAGGACATCAATTCTTGCCAATGCCTTCAGTGTTGTTTCAATTTCTTCCTTCATTACCATTACCATTGGCTTTTGATCACATGGTATACCTGAAATATTTCCTTGTTGGCCACTTCTTTTTGATATAGAAAACAGATTCTGCCTATTCTCTCTAACTTCTTTTAATGCTTCTTGGATTATTCAGTATTTTTCCCATACCATCTCTCACCATTGAAACTCAAGTCTTGAGTACGTTTTTTGAATTCTTTTAGCTTGAGAAATGCCAAGAGAGTTCTTCCCTTTTTATGCTTCAATTCCATCTTTCTGTACATTCTGTTATGAAACTTTGCTTTGTCTTCTCGAGCTGCCCTTTGGAATCTTTCATTAAACTCTTTTACTTCAGCAATTATTTCTTTTTGTTTGGCTTTCTATGTAATTGAACACGTAGTTAGGTGAGACTAATCCCTAGAGAAGAACTTCATTCTATGTAGATTGAAGAGTCTGTGAAAAAAAAAAAAAGAAAAGAAATAGAGAGATGGACTAACACAGTAGCTGCAAAAATTGGCTCAAATAGCAATACTTGTGAGGTTAACACAGTACCAGGCACTCTAGTATATTCTGTTGTACTCAGGATCATTATGAGTCAGAACCAACTTGATGAACCTAACAGTATAATATGATCAATGAGTTGAAGCTGTACCAATGCAGTGTGGACCTTCAGTGTAATAATTTTAGATTTATAGTAAGAGCTGGACAGACACAGAGACATATATACAGGCAAGACAGATAATGTGTGAGAATCTTCTGCCAAAAATTCTGAGAAACACTTGCCAAATCCACAAACTAGGAGAGATTCACAGATGGATTCAACATAGTTTGGACTTGTAGAAAGCAGAGAAAACAAAAATTGTCACCAGTAAACCAATAGACACCATCGAGATAGATAGAAGAGATAGAAATTGTCAATGATATCTGGCTTGGATCTACAGTTAATACCCTTGGCACGAACAGCCAGGGAATATAAAGACATATTACATTGGGAAAGTCTGCTGTCAGGGACCTCTTTAAAGTGTTGAAGAGCACTAATGGCAGTTTGAAGATTAAGATGCACTTGATCCAAACTATAATCTTTTCAATTACTTGCTATGAAGATGAAAAATCTGTATGTGTAATAAGATCGTTATGTTGTTGTTAGATGAATATGATTCATAGCAATCCTATGAACAGCCATCCTGAAACCTGCCATATCCTGTGCCATCCTCATCATTGCTGAAGTCACTGTGTCAATCTATCTTGTTGGGGGTCTTCCTTTCCTTTGCTGACCCTCCATCTTTCCAAGTATGAGGTCCCTCTCCAAGAACAGCCTCACCTAGGTATATGTCCAAAATATAAAAAACAAAGTTTTATCATCTTTGCATCCAAGGAGTACTCTGGCTGTAACCTTTCCAAGACATATGTTTGTTCTTTTGGCAATCCATGGGATACTCAATACTCTTCTTCAGCACCACAATTCAAAGGAATCAATTATTCTTCTGTTATCTTTATTTATTGTCCAGTTCTCTGATGCAAAGCAGGTGATCGAGAAGACCATAGTCTGAATCACGTCCACTGTAGTGTTCAAACTGACATCATTGCTTTTCAGTATTTTGGAGAGGTTCTTGACAGTGGACTTACCCAATGAAATATGTCTCCTGATTTCCTTACTGTTTATCCAAGAAAGATGGAATCATTGACAGTGTCATTTTTTTCTCCCTATGTTGACTATTGGGACTGTGGTGTGAATTTTTGACTTCTTGATTTTGAGATGTTATCTATACTGAAGGCTGTAGTCCTTGATCTTCTGCAGAAGACATTTCCTAGCCTCCTTACTTTCAAACAAGCAAAGCTCTGTCATTAGCATAACACAGGCTGTTAATGAGTCTTCCCCCCATCCTGATGCCACATTCCTCTTCATAGACTCCAAGTTCACCAATTATTTGCTCAGCTAGGCACATCATTGCTGATGTCAAATTTATACAAGCTGAAAGCAGAGAGTGTCAGAGGAATGCCTGTGTTTCATTGACTCCATAAAGGCATATGACTGTGTGAATCACAACAAATTGTGGCTGACATTGAAAAGAATGGGAATCCCAGAACATCTCATTTTGCTCATACAAAACTTGTACTTGGACCAAGAAATAGTTGTCAGAACAGATCAAGGAAACACTGTACGGTTCAAAATCCAGAAAGGAATACATCAGGGATGCATCGTATCTCCATACCTTTTCAATCTATATGCAGAAAAGTTCATTTAAGAGGATGCTTTTTATGAGGAATGTGGCATCAGAGTTGGAGGAAGACTCATAAACAACTTATGTTTTGCAGATGACACACCTTGCTTGTTGAAACTGATGAGGACCTGAAGAATTTGCTGCAGAAGGTAAAAGTCTGTATCCTTCAACATGGACTGATGCTTAATATAAAGAAAACAAAGATTCTCACCTCTAGCCCAACTGAGAGCACCATGGTAGCTGGTGGAGAAATTGAGATTGTTAACAATTTTAGCTTGCTTGAGTCTACAATCAAAGATGAATTGCATTAGGAAAGTCTACTGTCAGAGACTTCTCTAAAGTGCTGAAGAGCAAAGATGTCAGTCTAGAAACTGAGATGTGCCTGACCATGGTTTTCACAATTACTTCCTATGCATTAAAGAGCTGGACAATGACTAAGGATGACAGAAGAATCGATGCCTTTGAATTGTGGTGCTGGAGAAGAGTATTGAACATACCATGGACTGCCAAGAAAATAAATAGTATGTCCTGGATAGGGTGACAACTGCTTTTTGATCCAAGTTACTTTCTGGAGCCAAAGATTTTGAAACTCTATCTGACATACTTTTGGCATGTTGCTAGGGACCAGTCCTTGGAGAAGGACATCATGTTTGGAATGGTGGAGGGACAACACAGGCAAGGAAGACCCTCGATGAGTTGTATTAACATAGTGTCTGGGGTAATAAAGGCACATATGTCAGAGATCGTGAGATTGGTTCAGGCTAAGACAGGATTCAGAACTATTGTGCATAGGATCACTATGAGTCACATGTGACTCGATGGCACATAATAATAACAACAGATTGAATAGGTATGGAAAAAAGATACACTCTTTAAAAAAATAAAATTTTAATTGTGATTTTAACATATACAGAGAAGTTAGATTTTCATTCACTCATTGTTGCACATTTTACCCCCTCTCCCACTCTTCACCCATCCCCAGATCACTTTTTAAAAAATATTCATTCATTGTTTACAATTACCTACCTCCTCGACCCCAATCTTGACACACATCCTCCCTGATCTTAAAACAACTAGTATTTGCATGCTCTGTTCGCACAACAGCTTCTCGGTCTTGTTATAAATTCCATATGAGCACAATTAAGTGTTCTGGGATTCCTATTCTTCTTATATACACATTTGAACAATGTCAATTCCTTGCTTTAGATTTTGTACTATAATTACATAGCTGTAACTATTGGGAGCAATTGGACAAAAAGCATACAGTACATCTCTGTACTCCCTTCACAATTTCATGTGAATCTATAATTTTGTCAATATAAAATGTTAAAAATGGCCATGAGATGGGCAATCCCTAAAATTACAATTCCACAAGTCCTAAATTTTCTTTGATCCAGACCTAATGAATTCTATAGTAATTATGAAGAAGAAGGTATAAATGAAAACGTAAACAACATGATCATATTTTTCCTATATGTATAAATTTAAAAGAAAAAACTGTTTTGGATATTTTGGATGATAAATGTTAAGCAAATAGTATTTTTAAAATAATCTACTAATCAATTTTCACAATTGAATGCTACAGAATATTGACATTTACCAAATTTTGTGTCCTAATAAAAATTATTTCTAGAAAAATTACCAAGAAAAATTCCTGTATTATTTCTCTACTATGCAAAAAATATTTTTAATATTGTCAAATGTAACATCTCTGTATATTTTTGTATATCCACTTTAGAACATTCAGAAAGAATAAGAAGTCTGGTGTGTGTGTGTGTGTGTATATTTTTAAATGCCATTTTGACACCATCAAGGGTTAATTATGAATTCAACTCTGCTACTGTTTTATTTGGCTGCCAAGAGAGTTTTGGGTGTCACACAGCTAACTAAGTAGTGAATCTGATTGAGGAAATATTTATAGAATGAAACAATCCACTAAGAAAAATATCATGTAATTATTATTGACAATGGAACAAAGATGGTGAAAACAATGAGTGATTTAGGAACTCCAAAAATATGATACTGTGTTCTCATCTCTTATTTTTGTGTTCATTCTGTAATTACAGAGCAGTATAATAATTAGAATTAGTGCTGGTAAATAGAAAGATAGTGTGATTAATCTTGTTGACCCAAAGACAAACTCCATGTTGTACTTGAGATTATTAGACATGTCTTCCCACATATTTTCAAAAAGTTCTCAAACAAGTGGAATAGTATTAAAATAATAAATTATTTAAATCAAAAGCAAAACAAAAAATCTCTTTAACTAATACAACCCCAAAAACCTTAATTATTTTACTTTGCAAATAAGTATAAATATAGAGGAATTGACATATAATTAACTATTTTTAAAAAAATTACAGCAGCAAACTGTATAGACAGGTTTGTTTCTAGAACCTACACAAAAAGTAAACAAGTGGAAACTTCTTGAGATTCAAGCATTTCTTACATAATAGTCAGATAATTCTACCCCAGGGATGATGATGAAATAAGTACACGTACCATGAAGATTAAGAAGCAGATGGAAATTCAGAGATGACTTCATTTCTTTGAAAGCCATTCACAGCAACTCAGTGCCATATCTAGTTCCAATATAAAAGTTCCTCAAATGTTTGGGCTTTGTTTGTTTTTATACAGCATCATTTCATGCTGTTATTTTCTATTACTAAACATATATAAAACCATTCTAAAATATAGTGGTGTAGATATACTCTTGCACATGTCTTGTTTAATGTTTATAGAATCTCTGGGTCAGGAATTTGAACAGGGCACAAAAGGAATGGTTTGCCACAGACCCAGACTATCTAAGGTTTCAGCAACAGTGACCCAAAAGATGGAGGTTACTCAATAGATGGGGGTTTTGTTGATATGGAGGCATCTACAATCACATTTAGTAGTTGAGGGATGCCATTGACTCAAGCTAAGACCTCACTTGACTTGCCAGTTGTAAAGATAGGTGTGACCTTTCTATAGGCTAATTACATAGGCTATCAAATTACATTTACATGGGCTAATTTAGGCTTCCTTGCAGCATGGTGGGTTGGGAAGACTCAACATGTGAAGATTCCACAATAGTTATGAATTTAAATAATTTTGAGGTTTTTTTCACTTATTTCTAACAGTTGAAATTTGCCATTGACTTAGTCTAGCACCTCAGATAGATTGTCAGCGTTAATAGTAGATATGAAGTATCCAGACTTGCTCTTCCTGGGTTAATTTAGCTTTCTTCCAACATGGTCAAACCTCAAAAGATGTTAGCCTTGTCCAAAGCACAAGAGATTGAAGGGAACAAAGAGGAAATTTGTGACAGCTACAAGTCACCTATCTTCACTTCTGGTAATGTTCTTTCAGTAGATGCTATCACAATGGGCCATGAAGGTCTAAGAAGGCATTTAGTTTTTCACTCTTGACAGGAGGTTGGAAAAGGAAATCAGAAAATAAGCTGCCAAGGGTCTCTTTAAAATGCTAAAGAGCAAGATTTTAAAACTAAGGAATGCCTGTCAAAACTACAATATTCTCATTTGTTTCATATGAATTTAAAAGTTGGACAATTAATTAAGAACATCAAAGAAGAGTGTTGCTTTTGAATTATGGTGTTGGTGAAGAATATTTAATATATCATGTCCTTCCAAAAGAACCAATAATCCTGTCTTGGGGGAAGTGCAGTGTGCTCCTTAGAAACAAGAATAGTGAGAATTTATCTTACTTTATTTTATTTTTCTTTTACTTTGTTGTCATTGTTGTGTACCGTAGAGTCAGAACCTACCCATAGCTGACCCTCTGGTGGTTTGAGATGCAGTTAATCTCACAGGAGAAGATTGCCCACCCTTCTCCCACAGAGCACGTGGTGGTTTCGAACTGTGTGCCATTGAGTTTACAGTGCAGCTTCTTGCCAGTAGGCCACCAGAACTCCTTCACTTCATATATGCTATCAGAAGGGACCAGTACCTGGAGAAGGACATCATGCTTTGAAAGTAGAAAGACCCTCACCCCCATGAGATGAATTGACAGTGGCTGTTAAAATGGGCTTAAGCAAGGCAGAGATTTTAAGGATGTCAATGAATCAGGCAACATTTCATTGTGTATAACAGAATCACTATGAGATGGAGTTAACTTGACAACACCTATCAATCAACAACAGACATACGTTTTATTTTGCTCATTGCTGAATGCTGGATTTCTGTAAAAATATTGGATTTCCCCCCTATGGCAAGGTTAAGCTACTTGTAAATACTTATTCTTTTGGGTCTTATTTTAAAAATTGGTTAGGCTGTATTAGTGACTCAATCTGTGACAGTAGAATGTACTCCTTGGGATTTTCAGTAGATGCTTTTCAGAAGGAAATTGATAGACTTTCTCACCTGCTTCTTGGTAGACTTGCATTTTCAACCTTTTTTGTTAGTAGCTAAGTTGATTCAACAGCAACTGTATTGATTTTGAAGTAGTACTAGAGCTATGATTACCCAGGCCTCATTTTTATCCACTTTTATATCAAGACCTTCCTGTATATTCTAACCATTATTCGTGAATTATGTCATTTTCCAGACTGATGAATAACACACTTTTTTCTAGTCTTATTAGCTCTGTCTATCTGGCACTATTTTATTGAATCATCTCCATGTCTTGAGTTTCCTGACACACATGTACTAATCCTATTTAGCTGAACATTTAAGGATGAACGTCTATAGATTCTTGGAGTTCTTGCTCTGTGAATTTCTCTTTACTCCATCCCTCTGTCCTATTATATCTAGCCACCTTGGTCTCCAATTTTTTAGCTCCATTTCTTCAATTCACGCTGTCTACTAGTTTCTTCCTTAGTTCATTTCCTCCTAAACCGAAGTCCGAAGTCCAAAGTCCCTCTCTATAGAGTAACCTGAGGCAATTGATTCCCAAAAGAGAATCTCTTAACAACTACTGTCTTTCATTGCTTAATGTTCAATATCTTTAAAACTTACTGTTTCATATATTTGTCTAGTATATGCTGTTTCGGAGAAGAGGTTAAAGCTAATTACTCTTCATCATGGTTAAAAGTATTCAATTCTAAATATGCTAAATTACACAAATAGAATCTTTGCTAGAATTTCAGTAGTTATAAAATTTTTAAAAGTTGATTTGAGAAAATTACTCTTAATGTAGAAGACATTTTCTGATAATTTTGAGAATATTTCTTTATAATAAATTCCTGTATCTTTGTGTTGCTGTTTGTTCTCTATTTTGCAGTCATAAACATTTAAAGTTTTTTATTTACAATGAATTTCATGGAGAAAGGTGAAGCAGCATAGACAAAGAAGTATGAGAATGTGGGCTAAATACCTCTATAGGACGGTCGTACTTAAAAAATCACATATTCATACAAAGCACAACAATAAAAGCATTTTGTGTTAACCAATTTTGGAAGTGGATGCCGCTCCTGCTTCCAGGCTTGATTTAGTCGGGAAGCTCCAGCCAACACTGTCCACCATGGGTGTCCATTACCATGATTGGCACATCACTGTCACAGGCTTTAGCATCACAGCAACCACGAGTTACCTCTGTACAGCAACGCACAGACCAGTGCTATACCACCTAGAAGAATATATATATATACACACACACACACACACACACACACACACACACAATTAATTTAGTTTCAGAAGAACATAAAGGGTTTGGTAAAAATAAGATGAACATTGATGTGTGACATTTGATCATTAAATAATATGATATGTGTAGCCAATTAACAGTATTTTGAAGTCTTAAAGAATAGCATTTAGGCTTTCCATTCTGCTTTTAACTACACATTTCTTAAGAAGTTGGAGATAGAGATTTTACATAGCTTATCATAGGAAACTTTTTGAAATCCTATATAAGCATATCATTGTCTCTTCTAAATCTTCCACTAGTTGTTGTTATGTGCCATCAAGTCGCCTGCGACTCATAGCGGCCCTATGTACAAGAGTCCTAAATGGCATTCTATCCTGTGCCAACCTCGTCATCCCAAACGCACTCATTCTCACCACTCCACTCACAGAATCGATCCATCTCACTGAAGGTCTTCCTCTCCTGCGCCGTCCCTCCACTCTCCCAAACATGATGTTCCTCTCCAAGGACATGCCCTCTCCTTGCAACATGCCCAAAGTATGTCAAATGAAGCTTCAGAATCCTTGACTCCAAGGAGCATTCTGGCTTCACCCTCTCCAGAACAAACCTGTTTGTTCTCCTAGCAGTCCATGGTATATTCAACACTCATCTCCAGCACCACAGCTCAAAGGCATCAATTCTCTTCCTATCATCCCTATTCTCTGTCCAACTCTCCGATGCATAGCACGTAATTGCAAAGACCAGCTATGAAAATTATCTCTACTGCCTATCAGCATACTCTTCTCTTGATGGCATTATTCTCCTACTCTGCTTTGTCACACACTAAGTGTGTGAGATGTACACATACTTTTAGGTGTGTCTGACATACATACACCTTAGGAAGTATTATTGATATGTAACCACTTTTCTCCTGAAGCAATGTTGAGAAGAATTTTATCAGGGAGAGTGGAACATCACACTTACTTCATTGCAATATAAAAATCTTTGAGGAGTCAAATAAATGCATTTGCTTAAGCATAAAATTAATTATTTGGAGTATAGAAAACATGCAATTTATTGGTGTTTGGGCAAAGGGAATAATATAGATAAAGACTCTTGTAATGTTTTCCTTGTTCTTCTCACCAACACCACGCATTTTTTCCACCAAATCAGGTCAACAGAAGGGCTGTCTTGCTGTTATGAGCATGCTTTCCAAGTTATGTACTCCATTATTTAAACAAGAAACAGCATTTTTTTTCTCCTAAAACATTTTGTGTGCTGATTTTTGTGAACATTGAAGATAAACAAGAAAGGAGCCACATCACAGATAGCGCAACATTTAAAACTCAACTTAGTGGTTCTCAAAAAGGCAGAATAAAAACTTGCAAAGTGAAAAGATACTTAAAGAAGAAAAATTATAATAGGCAAAAATATATAGCCTTTAAGTTTGCTGTTACTAAGTGCCTTTGAATCTACCCTCACCTTTCTGTGGCTTTTCGAAGGCAGTAAACTGCATGGGAGGAGATTGTCCATCTTTCTTCTGTGGAGCAGCTGGTGGATTCTAACCATGTGCCTTTGGGCTTGTAGTAAAGCTTCTTAGCACTGTAAGACTGTAAACACTAAAAAGAAGCAAGATTAAAACGGGCCTTGAATTAAAAACCTGAAAGAAAATAAAATCACTTCTGTCAAACACGTGGTTATTAGGTACTATCAAGTAGACTATAATTCATAACAACCATATGAACAACAGTTTGAAAACTTGCCTCACAATATCTTCCTTGTTGAAATCCCTTGTAATCACCATGTCAGTCCATCTTGTTCAAGTTCTTCCACACTTTAATTGACCCTTACATTTCTCAGCATGATGTCTTTTTCTAAGGACTAGTCCCTCCTGATAACATACCCAAAGTATGTAAGGTTGAACAACTTATAGAACAACTTCCGACACACACACACACACACACACACACACACACACACACACAAATCCCTGGACCCGATGGTTATACTAATGAACTTCACCAAACATTCAGGGCTGTGACCAATTCTGTATAAAATATTTTAGAAACTGTTTTAAAAAGACTGAATATTCTCAGGCTCATTCTATGACTCAAACAGACCCCTTATACAAAGTCAGGTAACGATATCACCCGAATAGGAAACTACAGACAATATCTCTCATGAACATAGATGCAAAAATCCTCAACAAAATCTGACCGACGGAATCCAACCGGGGGTGTGTGTGTGTGTGTGTGTGTGTGTATCACACTTCATCATAACCAAGTGAGATTCATAACTGGTAAGCAAAGATGGTTCAAAATAAAAAAAATTAATGTATTTCATCAAACTAACAAAGCTAAAATAAAGAACCAAGTGGTCCTGTTAACTGATGCAGAAAATACCTGTGACCAAATCCAACATCCCTTCCTGATTAAAACACTCAACAAAATGGGAATAGAAGATAATTTCCTCAATATAGTGAAAAGTATATTTGCAAAACTAAGAGCCAATATCATTCGAAATGGAGCAAAATTAAAGGAATTCCCTGTGAGAACAGGAAATGGGCAAGGATGTCCACTATCGTCACTCCAAATCAATATTGTATTGAAAGTCTTAGTGAAAGCAATAAGGCAAGAGGAAGAAAGAAGAGGTATCCAAATTAGCAAAAAAGGAGGCAAAACTATCTCTCTGTGTAGGTGGCATGATAGTATACTTAGAAAATCCTAAAGATTCAGCAAGAGAACATAGAAATTTCATATGACTTAGCTAGCTATTCCAGTGCTTGGAATATAGCCTGAGAAAATTAGAAATGAGACACAAATAGAGATTTGTACACTAATGCTTATAGCAACATTATTTACCATTACAAGAACATGGAAACAACCTAAATGTCCAACCATAATAAAATGGATTGAAAAATTGAGGTACATTCACATGATGGAATACCATGCAGCATACAGGAAAAATTATTTTGAAAGCACTACATAACTTAAGAAAGACTAGAGAGCATAATGTTAAGTGAACTAACTCAGTCCCTTAAGGATAAATACTGTATAAGACCATTATTGTAGAAATTGAAAGATAATTAGTAAAACACGAATGAGGATCCAAGAGGGGAGAAGGTAGGGCAGAGCAACGAGATTGGGCAGGGGTGTAATAATAGGATAATGCAATTTGATGGATAGAGGGACAGGTGGGTAAAAGAAATGAGAAAGAAATGAAAAACAATGCATACAAGCTTTGTAAGCAAACCAGTATAAAATAAACATTTTAAAAAGAAAAAGATGCAGAAAGAAAACTATTGGACATAGTCAATCAGTTCAACAAAGTAACAAGATACAAGATCAACATACAAAAATCAGTTGGACTTCTCTACAGTAACAAAGAGAATATAGAAATGGAGCTAAGGAAAACAATATCAATTACAGTAATAATATCAATTACTAAATCAATATCAGGAAGAAGGATTGGCCATCCACTTCTGAAATGGCAGGCCTCTGAAAACCCTATGTACAACACAACACACATAGACGAACAGAAAGGGCAACCTAGGTAGCATGGAAATATAAAGGAAGAGGAACAGCTGTAAGCAGACACTAGTAATTGGAACATGGAATGTGAGAACCATGAATGTAGGAAAATTAGAAATTGTTAAGGAAGAAATGGAACATATAAATATTGACATACTAGGCATTGGAGAGATGAGATGGACTGGCATGGGACATTTTGAGTCAGATGATCATATGATATATTATTATTCTGGAGATGAAAAGGTGAGGAAAAATGGGGTAGCCTTCATAGTCAAAAAAGAAATTTCTAGGTCCATCTTGAAGTACAATATTGTGAGTGATAGGATTATATCCATACGCTTACAAGGAAGTCCAGTGAACACTACTATCATCCAGATATATGCACCAACAACCAGAGCCAAAGAAGAAGAAATAGATGATTTCTACCAACTCTTACAGGCAGAAATAGATCAAACATGCAATCAAGATGCATCGATAATAATGGGCGACTGGAACAGAAAAGTTGGGAGCAGGGAAGAAGAATCAGTAGTTGGAAAACATGGACTTGGTGACAGAAATGAAACTGGAAATAGAATGATTAAATTTTGCACAATCAATGATTTATTCATTGCAAATACTATTTTTAGAGACATAAACGTAGATTATGCACATGGATTTCACTTGATGGTATACATAGGAATCAGATTGCTTACATTTGTGAAAAAAACTGCTGGAGAAGCTCAATATCAGCTGTGAAAACTAGGCCAGGAGCTGATTGTGGAACAGACCACCAACTACTCATATGCAAGTTCAAGCTGAAGCTGAGG
>NW_006399890.1:5702457-5705080 GCF_000299155.1 Elephantulus edwardii | reverse complement strand
AAACCTATACTTGGACCAAGAGGCAGTCGTCAGAACAGAGCAGGGCAACACTGCATGGTTCAAAATTTGGAAGGGTGTATGCCAGGGATGTGTCCTATCTCCATACCTTTTCAACCTGTATGAAGAGCAGATTTTCTGAGAGGGTGGGCTCTATAAGGAGAAGTGTGTGTATATACTCATGGTTGTATTTTGCTTCTTGTGGACTTCTTATAAAGTTTCTGCTTGGAATTATAAAGACATTTTGGATGTACTGGTGATTATTATACAGTCAATAAATTGTACATTAAGAATATATATAAAAAAGATGTGGGAGCTCTGGTGGCCTAGTGGCAAGAAGCTGCACTGCAATCCCAGAGGCGCTTGGTTCGAATCCACCAGATGCTGTGCTGGAGAAGGAGGGACAATCTCCTCCTGTACCAGTCAGATCCTATTTGACGGTACACACACACACACACACACACACACTAATAAAATAAAAATTTAAAAAAAGAATATATATAAAAAAGAAACAAAATTAGACCTAAAGATGGAGGAACATACCATGCTCATGGATAGAAAAACTAAATACTGTTAAAAAGACAATGCTACCAAAGGCAATCTATATGTACAATGTAATCCTGATACAGATACCAATTTCATTCTTCAAAAATACGGAAAAGGCTGTTTCCAATTTTGATGGGAATGGAAAAAAAGACTTCAAATAACCAAAGCACTGCTGAAAAAGACAAACAAGATAGGAAGCATCCCACTCCCTGAAGTCAAATCCTATTACGGCCGTGGTGGTCAAGACAGCATCATACCGGTATGGCAAAAAACACATAGATCAATGGAGCAGAATTGAGAACCCAGAAGTCAACTCATCTACCTATGGCCAATTTTTGACAAGGGGACAAAATCATTTAAGTGGAGAAATGATAGCCTTTTTAACAAATGGCATTGACAAAATTAGAAAATCATCTGCAGAAAGCTTAAGCAAAACCCACACCTCACACCATATATAAAAACCATCTTGATGTGGATTAGCGACTTAGAAGTAACTAAAATTCATCAGAGGAAATCTATGAACAACTCTAGAAGCCCTAATCTACAACATGAACAGATTTCGAAGCATAATGAAAATCCTACAACAAGAAGAAAATAAAATAGATAAATGAAACCTTCTAAGAGTAAAATTCCTATGTACATCAAAACATTTCTCCAGCAGGGTAAAAGGAAACCCATAGACTGGGAAAAAATATTTGTCAATGACATGTATGATAATGACATACCTAAAATTTATAGAATACTCCAGCACCTCAACAAGAAAAAGGTAAACAACCCAATTACAAAATGGGCACAGGATATAAATGGACACTTCACTTAAAATCACATTCAGATAGCACAAACACATGGAAAAGTGTTGTAAATCCCTAGCTCTAAGAGAACTGCAGGTTAAAATAACTATGAGGTATCATCTCACCTTAACAACAACAGCAAAGACAGGACAGCAAACAACAAATGTTAGTAAGGTAATGGAGAGATTCGAATTCTTACTCACTGCTAGTGGGAATGTTAAGTAGTACAACTACTACAGAAGGCAGTCTCGCACATTCTCAAAAATTTTAAAATAAAAATACCATTTTACCAAACATTTCCACTTTTCAGAATACACCCTAAAGGAGGCAGAGATGCAACTCAAACAGATTATGCATATTTATGCGTATTGCTGTCTATTCACGATAGCAAAGAAATGGAAGCAGCTCACCTGTCCATTAACAAACGAGTTGATAGAAAAATTACAGTACATTCACACAATGGTATATTACACAGCACTGAAAAACAATGGACTGATAAGACTCTATACCAACATGAGTAAGCCTAGAAGATAGTATGTGAAGTGAAATATTCAGCTCAAAAGGACAAATACGGCATAACACTACTCTTATAAAGTAGGACTAGGTTGGGGGGAGAAGAGAAAAAAAATGGAAAATAATGAAAAACACTGCATTAGAACAGATGAGTGGAAGGACTCAAAGGAATATATGATTAGGTGTTATATACATGAAAACAATCTGGAAAAAAAGGACATTGCAAAGCAAACTGAGAAAGGAGTAAGGGAAGAAAATGTGCAGCAAGGAATCAATGAAAACTCAACCTTTCTGTAAACTTTCGTTGAAATCACAATAAAACAAAAGTATGTGAGATGAATTTTCACCAACTTCATCACTAAGGAACACTCTGATTAGACTTCCTTTAAAACAGATTTATTTATTCTTTTGGCAGTTTATGGTATACTTAGTACTCTGCTACTTATAATTCCTATATGTAGTAGTAGAATTAAAGAGTGAAATGTTAAATTCATTGGTTTTCAGACTAATTTTAAAAATACAATGAAAAAATGTTCTGTTCATTGACATTGAGTTGATTCTGACTCATTATGAACTTACATGTGTACAGCAGAACTGATCTATATTGGTTTCAAGAATGTGGCCTTTCAGAGGTAGAGTACTTTGACTATCTTCTGAGACATCTCTAGTTGGGATTGAACTACAGTCTTTCGGCTGGCAGCTGAATATTTATAAATTTGCATCATTCAGAGATTTCAATGAAAAATAAAGGGAAAAATTATCTCACAAATGTGCAT
>NW_006399890.1:5682099-5699556 GCF_000299155.1 Elephantulus edwardii | reverse complement strand
GGGTGGAGGGACAGCGCAGGAGGAGAAGACCCTCTATGAAATGGATTGATTTGGTGACTGGGGTAATCGGGATGGGTGTGTCAGAGGCGGTGCGGTTGGCGCAGGATAGAGCAGGGCTTAGGGTTGTTGTGCATTGGGTCGCTATGAGTCGGAAACGACTCGATGGCACATAACAACAATACATATTTGTCTAAATTTCAAGAGAGGAAAAAGGCTTTTAAAAATTATTCTCTTACAATCTCTCTAAAGAAATAAACATTCAGGGCAGTATACTGTGTTGCATATTGAATGGAAAGATATTCAAGAAGATACAAAAGCAATGGTTCCTATTTTGAGATTAGAGAAACTGAAACACAGGCGATTTAAATGCCTTTTTTCCCACAAGGTCACATAGGGAAAATATGCCTCAGAGAGAAAGAGAGAAAGAAAGGGGTCTTTCCTTCAGAACCAACTGTTTTATATGTTAACCATCATGCACATGCTAAGTCAATGGGTACTGGCACTTTACATAAATATATGATGATGCAGTGCTATATGTAATAAAAATCTGAAGCATGAAATGTGGAAGCAATTCAAGAAAACAGATCTCACATTTTTGCTTTTGTCAGAGTCAGATTCTGACATGCTCTGATTAAAATTCAACATCTGCAGGCATTTAAAATTAAAATATACAGGTATTCATGTTTTCCTCCTTCCACAATGTTTTATTGCTGCTTTTTTCATCTTAAATATTAAAAACATTACATTATTTTATTTCATATGTCGAACTTCATGTCTCAGTATATTACACATTGCCCTTTCACCTCTGAGCTCTGGTTCAAATCCAGCTCGTAGCTGAGGAAATAAAAAACATCTGAAAGCATTTAGTGGACTCATCTCCAGGGTTAATGGACTATAGTTTACATTAACTTGGCAAACACAACAAACAAACATATTTGCCACAAATTAAAATGTTTACATAAAAACATTCAGGAATGAACAGTACATAAAGGCCACTCAGACATGGATATAAGCTGTGCCTTTACTCCACAGAGAATTTGAAACACAGAGAGAAATCTGGCCTGCACCTGTCCAACCCAAAACAGGTGGACACAGGATCCAGATTGTAGAAATCTTCCTCTGCCATTTTGTGGTGGAAAAAACAAAGATTGGAGGGACTCAAGGGATATGAGGTAGAAGAGAAGACAGTCTTAAAATAAACCATCACAGCCCTCTCACATTACTCTTTTGTCCATATGAAAATTATCTATCAGACCATGTTCTGTACTAAAACACTTGCTACATACAATTTTATTCGTGCCTTATAAAAAGGTGAGAAGAAAGTTTGTTGTGAAGATAAATAAAAGTAAAAAATACTGTTCACTTTTCTTGAAGACCAACTTGTAAAAATAATTCATCTTCCCACTGCAATCCCAGAGACGCATGGTTCAAATCCACCAGATGCTCTGCCGGGAAAGGAGGGGCAATCTCCTCCTGTACCAGTCAGATCTGATCTGACAGTGCACAGACACATATATACACAAAATAATAAAAATTAAAAAATTCATCTTCCATGAATTTGCAGTAAGAGTACAATAGATTATTTAATGTCAAATTTACTACCCCTTTTTAGGAGCAATATTCAAAAGAGAATGAATAAGTGGTGTTGTGACTTTGAAGGCCTGACAAGGGATGCCTCATTAAAAAAATGGCATTCCAATTTTTTAGAGTATCAAATATCACGTAGTCCAAAAGCTACTCTGTAAGCTACACATTTGATGACCAAAGAAGCAACTCTCTAATGGATCCTATCTACCAGTCCCTTATTCCACCAACACTTCTCTCTCCTTCACAACGTTATCTCTGAGAAACAGCCCAGCTTGCCTTGGAGAGACTGTAGGTTCGCTTCCAGACCACCAAAATAAAGAGAATACTACAAAAAAGCAAAACACACTTTTTGTTTTATTTTGTCTTCCAGAGTATATAAATGTGAAGTTTACCCTATTCTAGGGAGGGACCTCTGGCTGTGTATCCTGAAGGATGTTGCAATGCTAACCAAAAAGGGTGTGTCTCCAGCGGTTCTTATCCACCAAGTGCTTCTTCTAGAAAAAGATAGCCAATCTTCTTCCATCTTATTTGACAGTCTCAGAAACCAATTAAGGGTCACTTTGAGTTGGTTATGAATATTCTGTAGTGAGTTTTAAGTCTGTAATTGTTGTTGTTATGTGCCATGGACTTGCCTGCAACTCATAGTGACCCTATGTACAACTGTCCTAACCCATGCTCTACCCTGTGCCAATCTTATTGTCTCTGATAAACCCACTCCTATTACCCAGTCACTGAATCAATCATCTCATCAAGGGTCTTCCTCTCTTGTACTGTCCCTCCACCCTCCAAAGCATTACATACCTCTCCAAGGACTGGTCCTACCTTGTAACATGTCCAAAGTATGGCAGATGAAGCTTCAGAATCCTTGCCTCCAAAGAGCAGCATGGTCTCACCCTGTCTATGAGGAAACTGTCCTCCTAACAGTCCATGGTATATTCAATACTCTTCTCCAGCACCACAGCTCAAAGGCATCAATTCTCCTTCTATCCTTCCTAGTCATTTTTCAGCTTCTGACATATTGCAAGTAATTGAAAAAACCATGGCCTGGACCAGGTGCACCTTGGTCTCCATCCAGACTGACATCTTCAGTGCTTTGGAGAGGTCTCTGACAACATACTTTCACAGTGCAATAGCATTATTAAAAAGTCTGAAAAATTGTGCAAATTACCAAAATATGACCGAGAGATGTGCTGTGATAACATGCTGTTGAAAATTATTCCAGAACATTTTCTTAATGTAGGGTTGCTGCAAATCTTCAATGTGTAAAAAGCATGCACTGTCTACAAAGTGTGATAAAATGAGGTGTGCCTGTAGTTACAATTACAAATGGATTAAATAACACAAATAATAAAATTAGAAGGTCAGGGTATATCAAAGTCCCCTAGGGAATCTAGAAGATTAAAATAATATTACCAGCACTAAATCCCAGAGATTCTTGCATAAGGTAAAAAATACACACTTTCAAGATTTGTCATCTGAGCTGATGCAGGTGGAAGGGCCACACTTTGGGAAGCACCTTTTGTGCTATAGTGGGGTTAGCCTCAAAGTTGGCTTTTTAAAATCATTAGTTAGCCACCTCTGGTCTCCAGCTACCTAAAGTATAAATACATAGTCTTGAAATTCAACAACAGCTGTGAAACTAGGATAAGTAAAAGAGTGTTTCCCACACTGAGCAGCAAGATTTGGGGCAAGCAAGGCTTGAGGATGGCAAGAGCCTGGTGAGAGCAAGATACTGGTGTTGGAGAGACTAGAATTGCTATGGTGAAACTGTAGCAAGCTGACGATTTTTGCATTTGCTCTGGCCACAGTTAAAGGTTTGTCTGTTCTAGCCAGATACCTGAAGAAGAAGCTGACTTATAATATTCTGAGGCAAACCTTGCTAGATGATTTGGTTATAACTACTCTCAGGCAAACCTTGCTGAATAATTTGGATTTTACTGCTGAACTGAAACCTGAGTCTGGACTTAATAAGGAATTGTGCCTTGGAACTGTTGGGCTAAAGCCTGAACTTGTATTGGGTGATATTCTTTGCCTTCCCTACTCTCCAACTTCCTTTACTAATAAACTCCATTGTTGGTACCATAATTGTGAGTCATCAACAAATAAACAAACCTCTGGGCTACAGGCTCTTTATCTGTGGTCTAGTGATAAGAAGCTACTCTTCAATCCCAAAGGCACATGGTTTGAATCTGCCAGTTGCTCTGCAGAAGGATAGACAGTCTTCTCTCAAGCAATCTACTGCCTCTGAAAAACTACTGAAGGGTCAGCTATGGGTCAGTTCAAACTCAACAGTACACAACAACAGTTCTGAAGCAGTAAAAGGCTGTATTATTCTCACTCCTTCTGGCCCTTTCAGAAAAATGCTCATGGTCCTGTGCCCCCATGTACCATTTTCTCCATTTTAGACAGCTATCCCACAGATATGATTCTCTGTTCTTGAGAGATTAAAAAAAAAAAGACCAACACAGTGAGTTCCTCATTCTACTGAATGATTGCTTTCTGCTAACTTTAGAACTGAAAGTCCATAGGCACATCCAAAAACTTCTACAACAGGGTGAAAAGGGAAGCCACACATTGGGGGAAAAATATTTGGTAATGACATGTTCAGACAAGGTACTTATATCTAGAATTTATAAAATACTTGAGCACCACAACAAGATAAAGGTTGTTGTTGTTGTTATGTGCCATCGAGTCCCTTGCGACTCATAGCGACCCTATGTACAAGAGCTCTAAATGCTGTTCTATCCTGTGCCAACCCAACCATCTCAAACGTACTTATTCCCACCACTCCAGTCACAGAATCGGTCCATCTCACCACAGGTCTTCCTCTCCTTTGCTTCCCCTCCACTCTGCCAAACATGATGTCCCTTTCCAAGGACCAGTCCTTCCTTACAACATGCCCAAAATATGTCAGACAAAGCTTCAGAATCCTTGACTCCAGGGAACACTCTGGCTTCACCCTCTCCAGGACAAACCTGTTTGTTCTCCTAGCAGTCCATGGTATATTCAATACTCTTCTCCAGCACCACAGCTCAAAGGCATCAATCCTCTTTCTATCAGCCCTATTCACTGTCCAACTCTCTGATGCATAGCACATAACTGTGAAGACTATAGCCCGGATCAGGCGCACCTTAGTCTCCAGCCTGACATCGTTGCTCTTCAGAATGCAATTGAAAAATGGGCACAGGATATAAACAGACGTTTCACCAAAGAGGACATACAGATGGTGAACAAATACATGAAGAAATGTTCAAAATCCCTAGCTTTAAGAGAGATGCAAATCAAAACAACTATGAGATATCATCTCACCCCAATAAGAATAGAAAAATTTAACAGAACAGCAAACAACAAATGCTGGCAAGGTTGCAGAGAAACTGGACCTCTTATTCACTGTTGGTGGCAGTGAAAAATGGTCCAACCACTATGGAAGGCTATATGGCACTTTTCCAACAAGTTACAAATAGAAATACCTTTTGATCCAGCAATTCCACTACTGGGAATTTACCCTAATGGAACCATAACCACCACCCAAGCATATATATGCACATCCATGTTTATTGCTGCTTTGTTCACAACAGCAAAGATCTGGAGACAACCCAAATGCCTATCAACAAACGAGTGGATAGAGAAGCTCTGGTATAGTCACACAATGGAATACTAAACAGCTTTGAAAAACAAGGAACTCATGAAATATTATACAAAGTGGATGACTGTAGAGGACATTATGCTGAGTGAAATATCTTAATCACCAAAGGACAAATATTGCATAGGGCCACTACTGTAAAATAGGACTGACATCGGGGTTGAGGGAAGACAGAGAAGGAGAGGAAGAATGATATATATGACATTGTAACAGATGAGTGAGAGAACTGTTTAAAAGGTATATATGATTGGGTATTATTGTCACAAGAGGAGTCCAGAATGAAGGCTGCACAGTGGAGTGGACATTGGGCGAGAGATTGCATAATAATGAAAGAATCTTTCTTTTACTTTTCAAGGAGAAAGTGAATTGGGAGGGAGAAGGTGGGTAGGGAGAAAAGTGTTAACAATGAATGACTGGAAACCATAAGTCTCTGTACATTTTCATTAAAATTCATTTTTAAAAAACACAACAACACAAAATTACAAAAAAAATAAAATAAAAAGAACTGAAAGTCCAGATAGATTTCGTAGCAAACTGGAAATAACCTTGATAGAGAACTCAGTTTGGGAAAAATACACATTTTAGGAGATGTGAAACAATGAAGCTCTGGTAGCCTAGTGGCAAGAAGCTGCACTGCAGTTCCGAAGTCACATGGTTTGAGGCTGTTCCTGAAAGAAGTACCGGCAATCTCCGACCTTATGACTAACGGCCTCTGAAAATCCACCGGAGCGTCAGTTATGGGTCAATTCTGACTCTACGGTAAAAAACATTTCTGTCAAGTTAAAACCAACTCATAGCTGACGCTCCAGTGGGTTTTCAGAGGCTATAAATTACTCTGGGACTATTACTCATCTTTCTCCCTCCAAGTCCCAGGTGAATTGAAACTTCCAGGGAGGTGTGGCCTTTGGGTTAGCAGCACAACTCTCTAAAAATTTCCACTTGTTTTTGTTGTTATTGTTGTGTGACTTAGAGTTGTAACTGATTCACAACTGATCCTACAGCAGATTTTCAGGGACAGAAAATCAATCTCATGGGAAGAGATTCTTTTTCCTCCCCTGCTCTTGTGGTGCATCTGGTGGATTTGAACTATGTGACTTTGACATTGAAGTGCAGACCCTCACAAATCTCCCTGATTTGGAAATTCACACCCTCTCCCCAACTCCTTTCTTAATGTCCATTCTACTGCTTAAGAGATCCAATGACAGAAAGTCTTTCCTCTCAAATAATCTGCATCTGCATAGTTAAAATTGGGAGCCATATTTCATTTTTCATTCTGATCTCATCAGAAATAAAAAAACATCCAACACAATTCCTGGTGAGAAGAAAACCACATAAAACTAGTTGCCTTCTAGTCAGTTCCAATTTACCATAATCCCATGTGTCAGAGTAGAACTGTCTTCTGGATGGTTCTCAATGACTCATTATTTGACAGTAGATCACCAGGCCTTTCTTCCAAGGCTCTTCTGGGTGAATTCCTACTTCCAAAATTCTGGTGACCAGCCAAGTATAGTAATCATTTGTGTTATGCACAGCATCCGGGAAATCATTTATGCAGTGTTAAAGGACACAAAGGAAAAAAGCTGTGTTAGGAAAATGCTAAAGTTAGGTATGCGCTGAACCAAGATTTTGCAGTAATTCTTCCATGGTTTGAATTCCTATTTGTGATGACGTTTTGGAAGGTCTTCCATAGGTCTTTTCAGCTTTCCAGTAGTGGAAATCCAAAATAGTTTATTTCCTCATAACTTGCTTGTGAAGTTTCTGCCAAGACTCAACTTCTCCCCCCACCCCCAACCCCTTGAAGAAATACTTAGAGACAGAGAGCTGCACTCAAGCATTCCTATTTGGTGGTATTAACTCCAGTAATACAACCCTGACGCTTCACTTATGGAAGGAGAGAAAAATCATAAAAGCCTTCTGCTTCACTTAATTTAATGTTTGGCAAGGCCCTTTAAGAATAACTGGGATGCTCTCACCAAGTGTTTTAAGCCCTGTCTTTACCAAATCTGTCCCTGGAGTTTGTTCACAGACATCTTATGATATAATAAATCCTCTTTTCCCGACTCAAGCACCCAAACAAAGAATGTGTTGGACAGATGGTATTAATCATTGGGTACTTTTCCAATGGAGGGCCAGTCAGTGTGATTTCTCAGCAGATTTCTCAGTGACGGGAGAGTGGCATAGTTCCTCCTGGCCTTTGTATTAATTACCATAGGAGCTTTCTAACCACAGCTGGACTAGTGAGAAAATTTTTTTTTCCTTCCACTTAGGAACATAGTAAGGTCAACTCAAATTCAGTTTCTAGGTCTGTTCACATGTGTGTGTTGTTGGACATCAAAAAAGGTGACCGGAGATGGATATCTAGAGTGAAGAATGAAATGAGGATAACTATGATGTTTCTAGCTGTCATCTCTTATTTATTCTGGTGACCATTCTAGAATTGTACACTTAGTGTTTGCCTCATGCTGGAGATTTCTATTTGGATCAGTCACAAAATGGAGATGTATTTCAGATTTCTGAAAGGATTTTATTGTTAGAAATTCTACAAAATAGGAACAAAACTAGGTTGTCTCCCAGAACAGTCGTTAAAAGCAAAATAAAAAAATGATTATTTCCATCAGTAAAAGGTCATTTCTATTTACTTAATTAATCAATAATTATTTATTGAGCCTCTGATATTTGTATAACATTGTTCTCTAAATTATCAGAGGGACAAATCCCTGGAGAAGTATATCAGAGAATCAGCAAAAAAGCGGAAAACTCTCAACTGGATGGACCGACACTTTGCAACAATTACTTCAAATATAGCAGTGCTTGTCAGGATTACTCAAGATCAGGCAGAGTTTCATTCTGTTGCTCATAGGGTCATTATAAGTCAATACCAATTCCACAGCACCTAACAACAAGAATATTAATAAGAATATAAAACTGTAATAAAGTCTATTTGGAAGCAGGAGTGGCATCCACTTCCTAAACAACGTGCCTCTGGAAACTATGACCTTTGATATATGTCAAGAGCTGTAGAAAGGCTTCAGGCCTTTTGTACATAGTGTTGCTATGAGTCATGCTGGACCTGAAGGCAATCAGCAACAACAATAAAATCTATACTTTTTAAGAGCACAAAACCAAATAAACATGTAAGAATTACTTATAAAGAAGAAGGAAAAACACTGACAGGATGAAATCAAGTGATGTTACATCTTACAATTTTAATGTCCAGAATGGTACATACTTGCTACAGAATGGATATTTGATCCCTTCCTACAGACACAATAGAAAAAATATTGTTTTTAAATAAATACTATAAATTCTACATACCAGAGGAATGCAAAATTAAAATAATGAAACTCAAGTTTGTTAAACTAATGTCTTGCAAAATGTATACCTTGGTCAAACTTGTCTCTAAAGAGACTGGGTTCCATGTGAGGGAATCTTTTGGTGAATCATAGTTAAACGGGACTTTTGTTTTCTTGTTTTAACCACAGGACTGTTGAGAACCTTTAGTAGACCAGTTAACACTGTGAAACTCAAAAAGGTATATGCTGTTATTTGTCATTGTTATTGATTGCCTTCGAGTCGAACACAACTCATATCAACCTTATGAACAAAAGGCCTGAAGACCCTCTATAATTATCAACATTTATCAAAGTTCATAGAGTTTCAGGAGGCATATTGTTTAGGAAGTGGATGGCACTCCTGCTTCCAAATCTGTTGTAGTATGTTATTGTTATATGCCATTGAGTCGGCTGTCATGCATAGCAGCCTTATGTATAGCAGCTCTGAACCCTCTCCTATCCCGAGCCAGTCTCACCAATTCCGACACACCAATCCTCATTGTCCCATTAAGTTAACTATAATTAATAATCACCCTATAGGACAGAAATGAATTGCTCTGCAGGCTCTTTCCTAGGCTGTAATCCTTACAGGACCAGATAAGGTCTTTTTTCCCATGGAGATGTGTCAGGTGAGTTTGAACCACTGATCTTTCAATTAGCAGTTGACCTGCTTTACAATTTTTGCCACTAGGGCTCTTTTGAAGAGTATTTATGTGCATTTTCAAACTTTGCTCATGGAATCCAGCTTTCAGAACACTTTGGGAACTCACTTTGAGAATGATGGCTCACATTTCATAGAAGAGGTGAGATCCCTACTGGATGTGGAAATGAAGGAAAGATTTAAATAAGTTGACCTGAAAGGGTAATCCAGGCAGAGAAAATACCAGGAAAAGAAGATGGCAGTCAGAATTAACCAAGAGCATGGAGATCCCAGAGATATTGACCTAAATAGTTATAACTTGAATCAACAGAGTTAACTTTCTGTCTCAAAAGCACCTGTTCTAGCTAAAACCTAGAGGTAAAACCTGAGGTAAATTTGTGACAGTGCAATAATACTTGGATTTATATTCTCTTGGAAAGTTAGAAACTATTTAAGTCATGCATTGAGTCCAGAAGACATACTAGCAAGCATACATAACAGTGTCACATTTATTAGAAGCATATGGAGAGACTGGAAAGAAAAAAGTGGGAGGAGGGGTGAGATGAGAAGAAGGGGAGGGTCTTGTTTTTCAAAGAGATGCAAGTTTATCAGGGCTCTAGATATTTATGTTTCTTCAATATCTCATGATTGTTCTTTGAGGACTTTCTTCCATCTCTCTATTTCCATTTTATTTGTGTGCTATTTTTCCTTCCAAATGAGCCTTAAGGGAAATTTAGGTTCTTAATAAGATTTTGATAGTTAGATATTTCTGTCCTGATTTAAATGTGCAGTTAATTGGTTGTGTGATGCTGAACGAGTCACTAAAGTTCTTAATTTCAGTTTTTCTTTTGTAATAGAAGAGGTGAACTAAACTAGAAGCTGTTCCCCAGGATTCTTTCCAGCCTGTGTTCAATGAATCCATTTATCCTTCCTACAGAGAGAACTGTTTTTAATATTGAGATAAGTCCTGTCAGGCGAAAGGAATCCATACCTAACCTAACTCTCTTTTGAGAGCCTCTGTAATGTGAAGTCAGTCCAATTTCTGTGTATGCCCTTACATGGTTTTACTGCCACGCTTAACCAGTTTATATGCTTGTATGATGCTTTTATAGACTTGTCTTCTTTACCAAAATGTGGGCTACTTGATACATTTTTTACCTTTGTTTACAAAATTCTCCCTCAGAATTTTAACCTAGTGCTTAAGAACACAGGATCTGGCACTAGTGTGTCTGGGTTTGAAACTGGTTCATCCACGTTGAATGATTTTAAGTAATTAATTATATGTCCTAGGCTTCTGTATCCTCACCTATAACATGGACATAAAAATAATATCTACTGAGTTACTTTATCTTTTGATATAATAGAAGGTGAGATGTCCAAAGTATAAAGATAAAAAATAACAAAGGGTAACAACTAGATCAGAATCTTAGAGGACATAGACTCTGGATATATTCTTATGTATTTTCTGGAATAGGTTGCTTATGGATTCACTTAATGGCCCACAGAAGACCATTATGAGATATATTTCACAGCACCTAGTCCATTATCTTCCGAATCCTGACCTTTGCTACAGGTTATTGTTCTTAGGTGCCATAAAGTCAACAATGACTCACAGTCATCCTACAAACAATAAATCTGAATTTGCCCTATTCTTCACCATCATCACGATTTCAGATATGCTCATACCCACTGTTACAGTAACCCTGTCAATCCATCTAATTGAGAGTCTTCCTCTCTCTGACCCTCCACCTTTCCCAGTATGATGTCCTTTTCCAAGGACTGGTATCTTCTGACCATATAATCATGTGAAAGTTCAGACTGAAGAGGAAAAAAACTAACACAATTAAACATGGTTAAAGTGGTAGTTAATTGTATAAATTATAGCATGTAGGAGGGATTGTGTGCAGTACAATGTGCGTGGATAAAGTACAGTGTGTAAGGTGGTTCTACGCAAATCAATTCTTTTAAAAAATAGTAGGGGGAGAAAACCATGTGCAATATAAATGAAAACTCGATATTATAGATTTACAAAACTTATCATTCCACTTTCAGACAATTCTTAATTTGGAGGGCTAAAAGGGTAGTTTTACCATAAAGATAAGCTTGGTATATGAACTTTATAAGTAAACCATATAAAATTTAAAAAAAACAACAACAAAAAGTAGAATCTGGTAGTGGGGATTGGGACTAGGTTGAGAAGAAAGATTTGTTCCCACACCCTATTTCTTTGGAGATTTACATTTGAGTGGTTTTGTGGACCTACAATTTGACTTTTGATTGAAGAGATCCACATTTGAAAGAAGGGGAAGAAGGAAAGGATATAAGGAAAAGGGAAAAAAGAGACATTAAAAGAGACAAGTGGGACAAGCTGTTTGGCTTCTGAGGCAAGGTAAAGTCGGTACCCCTCAGATCCCACTTTTAAGACTTGAGGGGGGCTCTGCTCACTCATAGAGATCATCTGGATCCACAGGAGCAGAAGCGTGAGGAATGCAGCAATGGAGAAATAGGCTGAGCTTCGATGTGTTCCTTAACCGCTTCTCACGTAGCATGCCCAGCTGTGTGGATGAGCAGGGAAGGGTTGTTGGCTGGAGGAGTCATGAGGATCCCTGGCTTTTTCACTTGCCCCCATGTGGGAGTCAGGGCTGAGTGAAGAGAACAATAGGTCTGGAATGCAGGGAGAAATGTGGACTCCTGGGTTTGCAGCTGATGCACATTTGAACCTAGCCACAGATGGCTGGAGATGAGTTGACCCAAACCTAACCAGATAAAGACAATTACTCATGCTGAGAACAAGGTATGTCTTGCTCGGGACTGGACTTTGCTTATGGATGAGATGCTCAAAGTTTTAAAGTTGAGCAGAGATCCTTAAGCAAAAGGGATGAGATTGTTCCCTCAGAATACTAGTTTGATGGGAATGGGCAAGTCAGCAATTGACTATCTACATGGGGGATATTGGGCAGAGGCATGAAGTATCTGGCTTGTTACTTTCATTAAAGCAGTTGTTGCTGGGATGATTTTAAGGGGGGAAATAAACACCCTTTACAATATAAGTGAACAAAATATAATGTAAGTTAAAGACTGTATGGAGCATAATGAACTTGAATGAAACACAATGCATATGAATGACTAAAAATATTAATAAGAATAAAAAGTGAAGTCCACAAGAAGCAAAATACAACCATGAGTATATACCTTGAATTGAATTGAATTTTAAAACTATCTCAAAAATAGATTTGATGTATAAAAAAAATAGATTTGATATATTGAACATTAATGACCAGAAATTAGATGAGTTATAAGATGACATCAGGGATACATTCCATGAAGCAAGATGTCACTACAAAAAGACGGGGAAAGAAAAGACCAAAACAGATAACAGAAGAGACTCTGAAACTTGTCAATAGGCCAAAATAAAGGAAATTAGGAAAGGAAATAAAACCTGAAGTAAGAGAGCTGAAAAAAGATTTCAAAGGACAGTTTGAGAAAACGAAGCAAAATATTATAATAAAATGTGTAAAGAGCTGGAGTTAGAGTATCAGAAGGGAAGAAAATGTTAGACATTTCTCAACCTGAAAGTATTGAAGAACAAATTTAAGCCTCAAGTTGCAATACTGGAAGATCCTATGGGCAAATTACTGAACGATGAAGAAAGCATCAAAAGAATATGAAAAGAATACAGAGTCACTGTATCAAAAAGAATTGCTCAACAATGAAACATTCTAGGAAGTAATATATAATCAAGAACCAATGGTAATAGAAGAATTTCAAGTTGCACTGAAGAAATTGTCAAAAAGAAGACTTCAGGAATGGATGGCATACCAATTGACATTTCTACAAAAAGACAAAGTTCTGGATCAGCCTTAATTTTTCTTCTTATAGAGAAAATATGGAAATTGAGATTTAGAGAGCCAAGCTTGCATCTTGTTCTGAACTAATAACTTAGATTCCAAACTGTGTTTTGAACCAGGACAGAGGATGTGTATTCCCGATGGGGCACCTACTTCTGTGTGCACTGAGAAAACTCTTGCTGCCAAGCGCCCGAGGCATATGCATGAGTGTAACACCAGAAGAGCAGCCAAGGGTATTTTTATTGTTTGTCTTAAGTGGATAGTTTTTCCAAGCAAACTGCGCTGTGTTCCCAAAGGAAAACCATTACTTGTCTTTGTGGTTATAAAGCTGGAATCTGAAAATGAAGGAGCAGTGCCTCCCTGGGCCAATGGAAAAGATGCTCAGGTCACAGGCCTCTCCCTTTCCCTGGTCCTTTTCAAGAATAAGAAAATCTTTGGAATGAAATGTAGTGACTGACCTTGAAGGAACCTATCCCTAGGGTTTGACTCTTATGGAATTTTGGACACTTGAGACACCAGTCTAGTCAGTAGGAACTTCCACCCACCCTAGATCCAGTGAAGAGCCAGTTTGTATTTACCTAGTTACATAACTAAGGGAATAAACTCCAAAACACAAAACTCAAACTCATTGCCCTTGAGTCAGGAGTTAAGTCTCATTTTGAGATTTTTGGTAATTCTGAAATATATAGCCCATATTTATAAAAACAAAAAAATGTAGTCAATTAGAAATATGTCCAAAACATTCCTGATTGCATCAAAGCTATTTCCAAATATCTTCTGGAAGTAGTAACACTTTTCTCAGATTTGACTCAAAATACATGTGTTTATTCCTCTTTGAGATATATATATTCAATGGTTGTTGTTGCTGTAACATGCCATCAAGTCAACTACTACTCAACAATTTATAGTGACTCTATGAACAACGTACCTGAAACTTGCCCTGTCCTGTGCCATCCTTAGGATTCCTGATATGCTCAAGCCCATTGCTACCAGTCACTATAGCCTTCTGATTGAGAATGGCTCTCTCTTTTGCTGACCCTCCACCTTTCCCATCATGATGTCATTTTCAAGGACTGGCCCCTCATGATAATATACCCAAAGTATGTGACATCAAGTTTCACCATGCTTGCCTCTAAGGAGCACCCTGGTTGCACTTCCTCTAAGACAGATTTGTTCTTTTGACAGTACCTAGGATATTAACTAGTCTTCTCCAACATCACAATTCAAAGGTATCAATTCTTACACTATCATTCTTATTATGATATTTTTTTCAGCCTCAAAAAAACCCCACTAAATTGGTTTCAGATTAATAAATCTCTGTCAAAAGTAGATTTTTAAGATACTATCATAGAACCCTGAGAAGATATCCAGAATCTGTATCCTCCAAGATTCTGGTCTTGTTTTCTGTTATTTATTGGATGTCTGTCTTCACACTTTAGATTCACCTACTCCCGATCAATCTGATCACTGACTCTACATTCATGAAATTATCTTGACCATAGAGCTTGGTTTCCATTTTTAGGTTCTTACTGGGCATTTTCATTTACATATCTGTATTTTTTACTATCTATTCCTGTTACCCTACTGATAACTCTCTTTTTTTTGTTTTTTTTTAATTTATTATTCATTTCAATGAAAATTTACAGAGACTTTGGATTTCCATTCATTCATGGTTGCACTTTTCTCCACTCCCAATACTCCCCCCCCCCAGTACACTACCCTCTTGGAAAAGTAAAATTCTTTCATGGTTTTACAATCCCTCCTCCCAGGTCCACTCCACTATGTAGCCTTTGCTCTGGACTCCTGTCATGACAAAAGTACCTAATCACATGTCCCTTTTAAACAGTTTTCTCCCTCATCTGTTTCAATGCAGTATACATTATTGAACCCATCTTTCTCAGTCCTCCCCAACCACGAGGTCAGTCCCGTTTTACAACAGTAGCACCATGCAGTATTTGTCGTTTTGTGACTGAGATACTTCACTCAGCATAATGTCCTCCAAGGTCACCCATTTTGAATAATATTGCATGCATTCCTTATTTTTCAGCGCAGCATAGTATTTCATTGTGTGAATATACCACAGCTTCTCTAGGCATTCTTTTGTGTGGGCACTTCGGTTGTTTCCAACTCCTTGCTATTGTGAACAAAGCCGTGATAAACATGGGTGTGCATATATCTGCTTGGATGTCAGTTATGGTCTCTTTGGGGTATATTCCCAGCTGCAGAATTTCTGGGTCAAATGGTATCTCTTTGCAAATTTTTGAGAAAGCGCCATACCGTCTTTCACAGTGGTTGCACAATTTTACACTCCCACCAACAGTGAATAAAGGTTCCAGTCTCTATACAACCTCGCCAACATTTGTTGCTTGCTGTTCTGTCAAATTTTGCTATTCTTACTTGGGCGAGATGATATCTCATAGTTGTTTTGATTTGCATTTCTCTTAGAGATAGGGATTTTGAACATTTCTTCATGTGCTTGTTAGCCATCTGAATGTCTTCTTTGGTGAAGTGTCTGTTCATATCCTGTGCCTATTTTTCGATTGGATTATTTACCTTTATCTTATTGTGGTGCTAAAATATTTTATAAATTCTGGATGCAAGTACCTTATCTGATATGTCATTACCAAATGCTTTTTCCCAGTCTGTGGCTCCCCTTTTTACCTTGCTGGAGAAGTTTTTGGATGTGCATAGGGATTTGATTCTTGGAAGGTTCCATTCATCAATTTTATCTTCTCCTGGTTGTAGGTTTTTCAGGATACTTGGAAGACTCTTTATGTTGTGGATTAGGACTTCTAGAGTCCTTACAAGCTTTTCTTTAATGAAGATTATAGTTCTTGGTTTTAGTCATATGTCCATGATACAATTTGAGTTGGTTTTTGTATATGGAGTGAGGTGTGGATCTTGCTTGAGTCTTCTGCAGATACTTTTGCAATTTTGCCAACACCATTTGTTAAAAAGGCTCTCATTTCCCCACTTAACTGATTTCATCTCCTTGTCAAAAGTCAGTTGACCATAGGTAGATGAGCTGATCTCTGGGTTCTCAATTCTATTCCATTTATCTATGTGTCTGTCATTGTACCAGTACCATGCTGTTTTAACTACCATGGCAGTGTAATAGGATTTGAAATCAGGGAGTGAGATACCTCCCACCTTTCTTCTATTTTTAAGGAGTGCTTTGCTTATTTGGGGCTTCCTTTCATTCCAAATGAAACTGGAGATTGCCTTTTCCATCTCATTGAAGAATGGGATTGGTATTTATATTGAGATTGCATTAAATGTGTAAATTGCCTTTGGTAGCATTGCCATTTTCACAATATTGAGTCTTCCTATCCATGAACAAGGGATACTCTTCCACTTCTCCACGTCTCTTTTTGTTTCTTGTAGTAATGTTTTGTAATTTTCTTTGAATAGATCCTTTGTGCTTCTAGTTAAATTTACTCCCAAGTATTTAATCTTGTGATTAGCTATTGTGAATGATATTATTTTTCTTCATTCAAGCTCTGTATTCTCTTTGTCACTGTAAAGAAATCCAACTAACTTTTGCATAATGATCTTGTGTCCTGCTACTTTGCTGAATTGGTCCACTGTGTCCAATAGTTTTCTTGCTGAGTCTTTAAGGTTTTCTAAGTATACTGTCATATCATCTGCATAGAGAAGATATCCCTCTTTCTATTATTGGAACAAATATCATTCCAGGCATCCAATTTTAAAACTTAACAGTTGTCATGACATGTTCTTTTCTCTCCATAGGCAAATTTAACAATCCTTGTTAATTTTTTTTCCCTTTACTGAGACTCTTTACCTGGTATCCTGTCAATTCTTAAAGCCTCTCGCCATCTCCGAATGCTTTCAGTACATCTTCCTTCAGTCACTTTGGCTCCTCATTATACACTACCTCCTGAAAGGATATAATACCAACCAATACTTTCATTCACAGTGTGGATTCTTTGCATTTATTTTTGATACTTTTTGCATTCTATTTTTTCTAATAATACAAAACCAATAAGTGGTAGGAATAAGATTAAAATTCACTTTTTGATTTGGTCACTTTTTTACAAGAGCTCAGGCTTTTTCCTCTTCTCTGAAAATAGGCAATATTGTTACAGAACATAATGATAACAAAACATATGTAATTATAAAATATATTTTAATAATTTTAGCCTCTGTAAAAGATTGTATTATCATTAACCACGACTTCACTTTTTAAAAAATAGCAACTTTACATGCACAGAGACACTGATCCCAACATAAGGAACTACTATCAGCTGATGTCTTTGAAATCACAGAAGCCATGGAAGCTTCATATATAAGTTATTAGATGGAGGGCTGGTGAACGGGAGATAGATGTGAAGGGAGAGGGTAGAAGTGGATGGGTATCCTGCAGGATGGTGAAGCAGGAAATAAGTG
>NW_006399890.1:5656765-5677856 GCF_000299155.1 Elephantulus edwardii | reverse complement strand
GTCAGAGACAATGCGATTGGCACAGGACAGAGCAGAGTTTAGGGCTGTTGTACATAGTAGGGTCGCTATGAGTCGCAGGCGACTCGACGCTACATAACAACAACGACAACACATGCACAGAAGCAGCTTACAGTGGAGCTGTAGAATACCAGTTTTAGAATTGGGATTGCCCTGGGTGATGTTCTCCGCTCAGCATACTGCTGTTGTTGTTGTTTTTGTTGCTGTGTGCCATTGAATTGCTTGCAACTCATAGCAACCCTAGGTACAACAGCCCTAAACTCCACTCTGTTCTGTGCCAATCGCACCATTTTCGATACACCCATCCCAACTGCCCCAGTCACTGAATCAATCCACCTCATAGAGGGCCTTCCCCTCCTGCACTGTCCCTCCACCCTACTAAGCATGATGTCCATCTCCAAGGACCTGTCCCTCCTTGCAACATGTCCAAAGTATGTTAAATAGAGCCTTAGAATCCTTGCCTCCAAGGAGCAGCCCGGTTTAACCCTTTCCAGGTTGAATCTGTTTATTTTCCCAGCAGTCCATGGTACCCTCAATGCTCTTCTCCAGCACCACAGCTCAAAGGCATCAATTCTCCTTCTATCCTCCTTAGTCATTGTCCAGCTGATGCATAATAAGTGATTGCAAAGATGATGGCCTGTATCAGATGCACCTTAGTGTCCAGAGAGACACCATTGCTCTTCAGTCCTTTGGAGAGGTCCCTAACAGCAGACTTTCCCATGGCAATACATCTTTTAATTTCCTGGCTACTGGTGCTGAGAGTGTTGACTGTGGAGCCAAGCAAACTAAAGCTCTGAACAATCTCAATCTCTTCACCATCCATCCTGGTGCTGCCAGTTGGCCCAATGGTGAGAATCTTTGTGTTCTTGATATTGAGCTTCAATCCATATTGGAGGCTGCAGTCCTTGATCCTCTGCAGTAAGTGCTCCAGGTCCTCCTCAGTTTCCACAAGCAGGGTTGTGTCATCTGTGTACCGCAGATTGTTGATAGATCTTCCACCAATCTTGACCCCACATTTCTCCTTATAAAGCCTAGCCTCCCGGATGATCTGTTCTGCATACAGGTTGAAAAGGTATGGAGACAGGACACATCCCTTGCGTATGCCCGTCCCAATTTTGAACCAGGCAGTGTTTCCTTGCTCTGTTCTGAGGACTGCCTCTTAGCAAGTATAGGTTTCTCATTAGCATCATCAAGTGTTCTGGACTTCTCAGAGTCAGCCACCGTTTGTTTCATTGTAATATTTTACTTTGTCATCTCATGCTGCCTTTTGAAATCTTCTGTTCAACTCTTTAGTATCTTGAGTTCTTGCTTGTGCTTTGGCTTCTCTGGGCTCCAGTGCAATTTTCAGAGTCTCTTCTGACATCCATTTTGGTCTTCTCTTCCTCTTCTGTCTTTACAGTGACCGTTGCTCTCTTCCTGGATGATACCCTTGATATCCTCCCACAACTCATCTGGTCTTCACTCATTAGTTTCAAGGCCTCAAACCTGTACCTGAGATGGTTCTGAAATTCAGTTGGGATAGACTCAAAGTCATATTTTGGTTCCCGTGTACTTGGTTTAATTTTCCTCAACTTCAGCTTAATCTTGCATATGAGTAGTTGGTGGTCTGTTCCACAATCAGTTCCTGGCCTAGTTTTCACAGCTGATACTCAGTCTGAGTCCTATGCATACCATCAGGTGAAATCCATTTATATAACCTGCATTTATGTCTCTTAAAAAACGTATTTGCAATGAATAAGTCATTGTGCAAAATTCGATCATCCTCTCTCCAGCTCCATTTCTGTCACTGAGACCATGTTTTCCAACTACTGAATCTTCTTCTCCATTCCCAACTTTTGCATTCCAGTCACCCATTATTATCAATGCATCTTGACTGCATGTTTGATCGATTTCTGACTGTAAAAGTTGGTAAAAATCTTCTATATCCTCTTCCTTGGCTTTGGTTGTTGGTGCATATATCTGAATGATGGTGGTATTCACTGGCCCTCCTTGTATGCGTATGGATATTATCCCGTCACTCAGAATGTTGTACTTCAAGATGGATCTAGCAATGGCTTTCTTAACTATGAAAGCAACTCCATTTTTCCTCACCTTTTCATCTCCAGAGTAATATATCATATGATCATCTAACTCAAAATGACCCATGCCAGTCCATCTCATCTCACCAATGCCTAGTATGTCAATATTTATGCGTTCCATTTCTTCCTTAACAATATCTAATTTTCCTACATTCATGGTTCTCACATTCCATGTCCCAATCACTTGTGCCTGCTTACAACTGTTCCTCTTCCTTTGTATTTCCATACCTGAAAGCTCAACCTCCTGTGCCCTTTCTGTTTTCTACATGTGTTCTGTTGTACATAGGGTTTTCGGAGGCCTGCTATTTCAGAAGTGGATGGCCAATTCTTCTTTCTAGTCTTTCTTAATCTGAATGTTCAGATTTAGAGAACTATCAGACAGACTAGCATTTTACAGAAGAGTGAAATATATGTCCCTTATTGCGGCAGAGTGAATTTTGGTCTAAACTTTGGCATGTTGCCTAATCTCTTTATATATTGATTTCCTTATCTATAATAATAATGTTTACTATGCGAGGTTATAGTGAGGCATACATAAAATCTAAAGTGCTTGACACGGTATATATAAAAAATGTTCAATATAGAAAGTGAAACATAAATCACATTTTTAGTTAGCTTTGCTTAGGGTAACTATGAGTTGAAGGCAACGCAAAAGCTCAGAACATTATTCTTGAGTATGTGCTAATTCCACATGTTGAATATCATGCTAATAAGATGTTCATGGACCACTTCAGTTTTTTTCTTGTGGAGGTCTAGGGGTATGTAAATTGATGAAGAAAAAAAAATACAACCCTAGTACTATTGAAGAAGGGCATCCTATGTGGACAGATGGAGGGACAAAGCAGAAGAGAAAGAACCTGGAGAAGATGGATCGACACAGTAACTGAGCTAGTAGGGGTAGATTGGCTCAGAATAGAACTGGGTTCAGAGCTATTATTGTGCATAGGGTGGATAAGAGTTGTAAGTGACTTGAGGGCACATAAAACAGCAGTACTTATGCAAGTGGACACTGTACCTGGGATAAAATTTTCATTAACAGTCTTACAGATGCAGATAAAAAACAAAATCGAAGTAAAAGATCACAGACTCTCAAAAACTGTGTTGGGCAATTTGAAAAGTTGCTGTAGTGATGACAAACATGCTAATGTGTCTTGGCTGTCCTCAAGAGGCATGTGAATAGTCCAAACAAAAATGTTTTTCAGAAGTTTGATTCTAAAACAAGATGTCATTTTATATAATTTTTAAATGGTTTTCTCTCTTTCTCACTGCCATTTAGTTGGAACCAACGCATAGCTAGCTGCCCGTTTAGTAGGATTCTGGGGTAGTTATTACACTGTAAGAGATTACCCATCTTTCTCCTAAGGAATCACATGATGGTTTCAATTCCACCAGAGTGGTATGATCTGTGGGCAGTGCAACTCTCTACATACATACTACCAGAATTCCTTAAAAAAACAAAAAACCTCTAAGAGTAAATTAGAAAATTAAACATCTGAGTTAATATTTAATTAATTCATCAATACTTTTTATATTTCTGATACATCAGCTATCCAAAAATCTTACTTATGGTTTATAGCTTGACAAAAAATGGTGGCTCACCCTATAGGCTGGGAGTTTGTGAGGTGCCTTGAGTTTGTCTAATATGAGTGGAACAGAAAGTGGGATGACCAGACAGCTGGACTAAAGACTGGCTCAAACAAAAGAATGGTGATATATTTCTTATTGTTTCACAGCAAGGTCACAAGTGTGTCCTGTACTAAGAAAAATTGGGACACTCTGGTCTGGAGGACAAGAACGAATTTGCTTTAGCTCATTCTGTTCTATTCCCAGAACTGCAAGTGCTCAGTGGATATTATTCATTGATGGCTAGGATGTGCTATGAGGCTGTTTACTGTCGCATCTTTCTAATTTGTTACATAACACAAGAGAATAAAAGCAGAAAAACACAAAAGGTGGAGAAATACTCAGCATAATAAAATATGTGTGATACATATTTAACCCTCACTGTTTCTCTAGCTCTTCATTTAAACCCACTGGTGGGGTTTTCCCCTAGTGTAAAGGCCTCCCTTTGTTGAGCAGTTTCAATGTATAATCACATTTTGAACTATTGCCAGCGACAATTCTTGCATTAGGCTCCATGGCTTTTTGTTCCACCAAGACAAATATGAACTGGCCCAACCCCTCATTTGAGTACATTGTTCATGGTGCTGATCAGTGATTTTCCGTATCTGACTGTCTTTGCATTCACCCCAGGAGGAAGGGTGAGCCTGGTTTATTGAGTTCTCATTTCTCACAAAGCAACAACATCTGGAGGGCTGAGCAGTTTGTTGGCAGATCCAACCCAAAGGAATTCAGCCATGGTTCCGATTGGCTCTTATCAGTAGGTGTCACTAAAGACAGCTTCAGAGACAGGAAAATAAATAGGCCAATTAAACAATGCCAAGAACAGAGTCTTTATATCCATCTTTGCTCTTTTTATTGTTAGGCCAACTGCAGAAGTTTCAAGATTCTAATTATTCCCTGGCTTCCCCCACAGCACCCCCCCAAAAAAACTGCAAATGAACATTTTTCCATCTTCCAAGTGCTTTTCTTTAGAGTTGGAGAGAGGGACATTTAATTAATACATGTATTTAGTGGTGCCTGATGTAGCAGGCTAGCAAAATGAAAACAGATGAAGGAGATTAATTCTAACACTTTATTGCAATGAAGCTGCAGCAGGCTGTTCATCTGCACACAGGCTAATGAATGCTTCATCAGTTCATTTCTCTTTGAAGACTCAGTGTATACATAGAGAGGAAGACATTGCAAACCATTCTAATATTGTTGTGATGGATGCAAACTTGACAACCTTATTATTTGTGTTATCTAGTTCTATTGTAACATAAATACAAGTGGATGGCTTTAACAAATGTGAGCATACCATCTAACAGTTTAGGAGACTCGAAGTAAAAATTCAGAGTGTTGGTTCCAGATGAAGACTTGCTTTGTTTGTGTCCTCATTCTAGAATGTTAACACTATACAGACCTCAGGACTGTACATTTTGCTCCCATCTCTCCTTGCCTGGTGGCATTGAGGTCCCTTTGATCTCTGCTTACTTGTTTAATCATTTTTATAACTCAAAAAGTTTGACTCAAGATATGACTTAACTCTGCAGGTTTTATCTTGCCTCATTCACATAACTGTTACTAAATCATTTTCACCATCATAGAGTTTAGGATTTGCAACACATAGGATAATTACTTCAGATGACAATCAAATGGGCAATTACATGATACTGAGAACCATGCATTAACCAAGTTGAGGTATATATGGGAGGTACCCAACTCAATCAGTAACAGCCTGTGTGAAACATGTATTTCTGAGTCCAGCAAGACAAACTGCGAGGCCTCTTCCTTCCAAACTGGTGGTTATTCTTGCCTACAGGGGTCTCCACACTCACAAGCTCAACTTTTCCTTTAAAAATTGATGGAAGACCAGCCAGGTGATACAATTAATTCTTGAATGATAATTAATAAATCAATTAACTAAAAAAATTGATGGAAGATAGAAAAAGAATTGATGGCCTTCAACTATGGCATTGACAAAGAGTACTGAGTAGTCCATGGGCTGTCAAACAAGCAAACAAATCTGTCTTGAAGGGAGTACAACCAGAGTACTCCTTAGAGGCAAAAATTGTAAAGCTTCATCCCATATACTTCAGGCATATACTCAGGAGGCACCAGTCTTTGGATAGAGACATCATGTCATGAAAGGTAGAGGGTCAGAGAAAGAAATGACCATCAACAAAACGGAAGGATACAGTGACTGCCACAGTGGACTTGAACATGGTGGTGATCATGAGAATAATGCAGGGTAGGGTGAGGTTCAGATCTGTTGTTCATAAAGTCACTATGAGTTGTGGTAAACTTGACAGCAACTAATAACAAGAGCAAAGCTTTCTCATAGTTAATTGGGGAACTATCTAGCATTGCTAATCACCAACCACTGTTAACTGAGAAACACAGCTCTATTTAGTGTGTGAATTCTGTTTCACAAAAATAGCCTGTGATACTATGGCATAGAAGTCATAGCTACTACGATGTGTAGCACATGACAGGTGTCTGGGCAATACTGATAAGTAACTGAAGTATCTGCTAATATAGAATATTGGTGCAGTATTCTTTGAGGATCACGTGTATGACCTCCCCCACTCACTGTTTTAGTTGCCTTTGAATTATCTCTGATTCAAGGACACCCTATGCATAAAAGAAGGACATGTTGCCTAATCCTGCACTGTATTAAAGATCACTGATATCTAGAATTCATTGTTGTGGCAACGATGCATTTTAAAATGTATTTAAAATGTAAGATGTATTTAAAAATGTGCATTAAATTTGAATGCACAATACTTGTAATCATTCTGGTTACATAAAGTAGACAGAGCCTTAGCTATAAAGACGAAAGGACTAAAAGCTTTTCATTCCTAATTACTGAAATTTTTCAAATGTAAGTATACATATTGTTGTTGTTGTTGTTTACTGTAAAGTCGGAACTGATTCATAGCTGACCCTTTGGCAGGTTTTCAGAGGCAGTTAATTGCATGGGAGGAGATTGCTCATCCTTCTTCCATGGAGCAGCTGGTGAATTCGAACCATGTGGCTTCAGGATTGCAGCACAGTTTCTTGCCACTAGGCTACCAATTCTCGCAGGTATAAATGGTAACTAATAATAATAGCAACTATAACTAATTGAACACTCATTCTGTGCTGGTCTAAGTCCTACATATTATATAATCCTGCAATGGCCCTGTGAGATAGACATGATGATAATTTTCATTTTACAAATAAGAAAAGTAGAACCAACTGGGGTAAGTTACATGCTCAAGGAGACAAATCTAGAAACTAGGAAACCCAGTTTAAAAGAAAGTCTATCTGACTCTGTACCTGAACTCTTAACCAAGTAACTTTCTATTCTAACATGGAATTTGTAATTAGTTAAAGCTTAATGAGTTGAAGTTGTAAAGAATTTCATTTTCTTTGGATCCACAACTCATGGCAAAAGGAGTCAAGAAATCAAAAGACACGGTGCATACTTACCTGGAAGGAGAGATACCATGGTCACAAAAGACATGGTGCACTGGGAAAATCTTTTCTCAAAAACCTCTTTAAAGTTCTAAAGGGTAGGAATATTAAAGACAAAAATGTCCCTGATTTAAGCCATGGTATTTTCAATCACTTCACATGCAACTGAAAATTTAAAAATTAATAAGGATGACAAAATAAAAATCAATGCTTTTGAGCTGTGGTGTTTGAAAAGGATACTGACTATTCCATGGACTGCTAAAAGAAGAAACAAATCTGTCAGTAAGGAAGAGTTATCATCCTTACAGGCAAGGATGATAAAAATGAGTCTCATATAGTTTAAGCATGTTGTCAGGAGATTCCAGTCCTTGGTAAAAGCTGTCATATTGGAAAAGGCTTAGGGTCAGAGAAAGAAAAGACCCTTAAGAAGATGACTGCAACAATGTGACTGCAACAATTGCCTTGAACATGACACAGATTGTGAAAACGGCGTAGGACAGGGCAAGGTTTAGATCTGTTGTTCATAAGGTTGCTAAGAGCTGTAGTTAACTCAGTGGCACCTGACAATATCAACAACTAATAAAGGAAATAGAAAATCTATTTGGAAAGGGAAAGGGGGGAGGGGGGCATGAAAGAAAATGAGTGAAGGTTAAATCTATACTGTGGGATTTATTACTGAAATGTTGGTGTTTAATATATGTAGAGCACAGAAGGATATTGCTTGTTTCCATGATGAAGATCAATTTATGTTCACATTACTATCATCTAGTCTGCAAGCACAACAATAAATTATTTTTGGCCACCAATTATTCCTGTGAATATTTTTCACTAGCACCTTTCGACCTGTTAGAATCTCAAATCCAAGTTACATGATGTCATTTTCCTTTATTTAGATATAATTACTGAATTATAAAGGTAATAAATTCTCACAAGGCAGTCTCAAATAAAAATGACCCTGTGAATTGAATATTTCACACCAAGATGTAGAACCCACTGGTTCCACTCAGCTCCCACATCTATAGTTCCTCTATACAGAACTCACAGAAACATCTACAATAAGAATTTCAGAAGCCAACCTTCCACTGACATTTTACATTAAAATATACAAATCTAAATAATATATTTCCTGATAAGAACTGACTATTATTTATACATTTTGGGAGGTAGGCTACTTCATTTTTAATTATATTTTCCCAGAAATACTCTTTTCTCTAGTAAAATAGAATATATCCATGGTAGACAAACTAGCATACATCTCAAAGACAATTGCTCATTTATGACTTTATATGAGAAAATGAAGAAATTTTTTTGCAATAGGCTAACTATGTCTAGAACAATAGCTTTAGAAGTTAATCCTTTCCATTTTTAAGTTTTCTTGATGAGAAGTTGAAGAAGTGTTGTTTTGTTTTGTTTTTTTTTTTTTAGAACATAATTCACTTTATTTGTTATAGAAAATCCACTAGGTGGTGGCCACAGCTGGAGCCTGAGTCCTCTGCATGGAGACTCTGGTGTGAGTCTTTACAAAATGATCTGTGAATTCCTGGTAGGGAGACTTCGTGAACACCGTCTCTTTCCAGAGATCTGGGGTCAGATAGCTGTAGGTCTTTGAGATGGCATCAAAGGTGGCCTTGGCAAAGTTGCCCAGGGTAGCTGTGCAGCCCCTGGCTGAGGTGTAACAGTCATCAATTCCAGCCATCATCAACAGCTTCTTAGGCACAGGGGCCGAGACGATTCCAGTGCCTCGGGGTGCAGGGATCAGACGCACCAACACAGAGCCACAGCGCCCAGTCACCTTGCAGGGACCAGTGTGAGACGTGCCAATCTTGTTCCCCCAGTAGCCACGCCGCACAGGGACAATGGAGAGCTTGGCTAGAATGATGGCCCCACGGATAGCAGTAGCTACCTCCTTGGAGCACTTGACGCCCAAGCCAACATGGCCGTTATAGTCTCTGATGGCAGCAAAGGCCTTGAACCTGGTCCGCTGGCCAGCACGTGTCTGCTTCTGCACTGGCATGATTTTCAACACCTCATCCTTGAGGGACATGCCCAGGAAGAAGTCGATGATCTCAGATTCCTTGATGGGCAGGGAGAAGAGATAAATCTCCTCCAATGATTTAATCTTCATATCTTTCACCAGTTTGGTGACGGGGAGCCACTCCTTGTCCTCGGCTTTGCCTCCTCGAGCTCCGCGGCCCCTCCACGGCCCCGTCCACGGCCGCGGCCCGGACCCCGCAGACCGCTGCCGAAGCCTCCGCGGAAACCGCCCGGGCTCCCATCCCAGGGCCTCCAGGCCCTCCTGCTGCACCGGCGTCATCCGCCATTTGGTGTTTTCTCAGAAAAGCGAAGTTGAAGAAGTGTTAAAAGCAATGCAATAAAAGATTGCCTTTCCAAGAAATGGTGCTGGAATAATTGGACAACCATCGTTAAAACCATCATCATCATCATCATATATCTCACAACTTATATAAAAGTTAACTCAAAATGGATTCTGAAATGGCCTTACGTGAAAAGATAATGTATTCAATCATAATCTTCCGTTTTAAAAAAATAGGAAATCTTTGAGACATGCAGCTAAGAAAAAACTATTCGAGTTGATACTACAGTCCTCATTTATATATTAAAAAATCAGCATATTGAACTTCAGCAAAATTTAAAATGTTTTCTCTTTGACTTTGTTAAAAGGATGAAAAGAGAAGTTACAGATTCAGAAGAAATATTTACAAACCACATATCCAACAAAGGACTAGTACTCGGAATTTTTACTCAACAGTGAAAAATCAACAATCCAATTAAAAAATAGGCTAAGGACATGAAGATACACTGCATCAAAGAGGATTTACAAATAGTAAAAAAACACATGAAAAGATGTTCAACATTTCTGATTATTAAGAAAATATTAATTAAGACCACAATGAGAAATAAATACACATCTATCAGAACAGCTAGAATAAAGTAGTGACAATACCAAATGTTGGAAGATGCTAACAATCTCTCAAACATTTCTTGTGGGAATGGAAAATGGTACAGCTAATTTAGAAAACAGTTTGGCAGCTTTTTAAAAAGCTAAACAAGCAACTACAACATGACCCCCTAATTATACTCTCAGGCATTTTCCCAGAGAAATGAAAACTTATCTTCATACAAAAAACGTGTGCATGAAAATATTAATTAGAGCTTTATTTCTAATAGTGCAAAACTGGAAATAACTCAGATAGCCTTCAACAGGTAAATGGTTAAACAAACTATGGTATGTCCATGCCAGGGAATATTACTCAGCAATTAAAAAGTACTTTGATTCATCCTGCAACTTTAAAGAGTATCCAGAGAATTATACTAAGGGGAAAGGGAGGAAGTCCAATCTCAAAATGCTATATAATATAAGATTCCATTTATATGTAACATCCTCAAAATGTCAAAATTATAGGAACAAAGAAAAGTATTAGTGGTTGTTACAGGGTTGCTGTGAGTCATGCTTGACTTGAAGGCAATCAACAACAACAGTAATTGAAGTAGGGAGCTTTGGTGGTCTAGTGATAAGAAACTGTGTTGCAATCCCGAAGGCATGGTGGTTCTAATCCATTAGCTATTCCACAGGAGAAGGTTGAACAATTTCCTCTCATGAGATTAAGTGCATCTGTAAACCTGCTAGCTGGTCAGCAATGGGTCGGTTCTGACTTGACAGTACACCACCACCACAAAAAGTAATTAAAGAGGGAATAGAGGTAAAAGTTTCATGGATAGGGTTACAAAAGGGCAACATGAAGGAACCTTGTGGTGATTGTTGTTGATTGCTGTCAAGTCGAGCAAGACTCATAGTGACTCTATGAATAAAAGACATGAAACCTTTCTATAATTATCATTGTTTCTCAGAGTTCATAGTTTCTAGAGATACATTGTTCAGAAAGTACATGCCACTCCTGCTTCCAATTGTGGTGATTAAAATATTATACATTTTTATTGTAACAATATCCTGATAATATCTACTGTATTAATATCAATATTCTGCCCATGATGTTGCAGTATACAACTTGTAGAAATTCATGTGTATAACTGGAAAAAAGGGAGGAAAGTGTACTAACAATTTCTCTGTCCTCCTTACAGCTCCATGTGAATCTAGAATTATCTTAAAATTTTTAAAGTCAGGTTTTGTTTTTTGTTTTTTCAAATCCAGCTTTATAAATTGATATACTGGTCTATCTTTAGATGAGATTCATTTGGAAGAAAGAAAGAGAGAAACAGTAAGAGGAAGGAGGGGAAGGAAGAAGAGAGAAGGGGAAGAGGAAAGATGGGAAAGAGGAAGAATGAGAAAAACAGAAATTTCAATTTCTCTAAAATGTTGTTGTTGTGTGCTGTCAAGTTGGAACCAACTCATAGCTGCCCCCGAGCAGATTTTTAGAGGTAGTAAATGGCAAGGGAGGAGATTGACCATCTTTCTCCTTAGACTCTGCAAAAGATGATCTGGAAATTGGTGGGATAACTAGAGGTAAGAGAGTCAGGTAGGATATCTAGACACTCTAATAGAATCATAAGAGGTAAAAACATTCATGATACTTTCAATAACAGACAGTAAAGTGCTTCCTTTTCAAAAAAGAGTATGAATTTATTCAATGTGAACCCCTCAAGAATTCCTCTTGGCATCAAGTCCCTGAAGTACTCAAGAAAAATGGATGGCCCACGGGGCACAATTTTGCAAATTTAAAAGTTAAAATGAAATCTCCCTATCTGTTCCAGCACATGTGTGTCCTTGCAACACGATATTTATGATGTGAATTGGGCTGATTAAATCCATTTTAGGGTTCAGGGATTTGCACAACCTAAATATCCTGGTTCTCAGGGAATAAAGAGCTTCATATTTCCTTTGCATATTTAGTCTCACTGACATCAATAAGAAGCTGTTAGTGATAAGCAGAACTCAGCCTGGGAGTGTGGGGGCAGGGACTTAGCCATGCACACTGAGTGTCAACTTGAATACAGGACTCCTCAGCCACGAGTCCATGAAACCTCTTTAAGATCCCTGACCTGGGACTTGCATACACAGATGGTGTATATGAAAAGCTTGACATGGGAGAATAAACCTCATTGTAGAATCTGGAGAAAAGCAGCATTTCTGCTGGAACTTAAAAAAAAAAAAAAAGGTAAATGAACCAGTGATTTTTGCCTCACTGCTGAAATGTGAGATCATTATATTTGCTAAGCCTGACTCATATTCAAACATTATAAAGAAAAATGCAATAGAAAAGATTATTATCCTGTTGGAAACTCAGCTCTGATGGAACCTATGGCAACAATCTAACCCAAAGTATTGCATCAATTGACACTCAATAGAAATCCCAGAGGGCAGTATACACCCTACCCATAGGGTTTCCAAGATCTTAAATCATTACTGAAGTCAACTGCCACTGCTTTCTACCTTGGGATAGCCAGTAAGTTCAATCTGAAAACCTTTTGCTTGGCAGCTGATCACTTCACCCAGTGGGCAACCAAGGCTCCTTGGCCGTAAACTGTTGAGTTGAAACCAACTCATAGTTGACCCTCCAGCTGTTTTTCAGAGGCAGTAAGTCACATGGGAGGTTACTCATCTTTCTTTCATGGAACAGCTAGTGAATTTGAACCACCTGTCTTTGGGTTGTCAATGTAACTCCTTAATACTAGGCCACCAGAACTCACTGGCAAGAACCTAGTTCTCTCAAATTAAGAAAATAATATAAGAAGGAGCCAAGCAAAAGGTGCATACAGTATATTAACTTCACTCCAGGAAACTCCCTTCATACAAAATTTTGAGTACTATTGTAAACACAGCCATCTTTAAGTGAGCAATCTGCAATGAAGCTGGGCTTGTCCGACTGCTTGTTCTTTATTAATATCAGACTGGAATTACAATATTGAGCCAAATAATGATGTAAAACCCAAAAGGAGGAATGCTGCTAATTGCCAAATTTGTTATGGAATTATCACATTTTCTGTTTCAGTACTAAGTTCCAGGAGACGCACTTTAAGTGAGCTCTAAGAAAACCCTAGGTAAGCAACAATCGTAATGGTGGTGCAGGTTGGGGGGGACACTGAAGGCTCTCCTGTAAATTTTGAACATTGTTCAAAACAGACACCTTTCAGGAGGATAATGAATACAGCCATATTTGTTATTGAGCAAAAGTGTCAATGTTTTCTGTAAATAAACTTCAAGCCACAGTAGATGTAGAGATGGCAAAAAAATCTGTTCCTTCTCTAAAGACATGGGCAAATCTTTTATTAAGATTCATTTCTGTCTTGACCTTCAACCTGTCACTGTTTCCTGTCTGCCTTTCATGTTCTCTCACCTTGATGCAAGTCAAAATACTGTCTTGCAATATTGCTGACATTATATTTCAGGTAACTGTATAGTTTAACTTTACTTACCACCCTCCTTAACATATGGAAGCAATTAATTCATTTTCTTTGCCATCATTAGGATAAGAATCCTAGGATATTCTACATGCAACCTCACCAAAGATTTCCCTTAACTAATTACATAATATCTAACTCACTTTCCTAAAAGTAAAACTTGCTAGGGAAGAAATAAAAAATGGCATTGCTCATAATAAACTCTGCATGCTACACTGTAATTTAAACTGTACTGTTATGTATGGTGAAGGACTGAAAGTTTAGAGTTACTCCCCTTGGCAAACATTTTTTTTTTTTTTAAGGATTGCTTAAATAAGCAGTACAGAAACCAGATGTCATTTGGTAAGAGTATCTGAATGACCAAAAATTTGCTGTCTGGGTATTTTTTTTCCTTTATAAAAACAAGAAAAATTCTTTGGATTTATATCATATTTAGCAGCTGTGAAACAGTGCAAACATCTGTTTGTACCTATGGGGAGCTGACCCCCGGGGTCCTCATCTCTTAATCACCAAGCATCAAGCCAGTCTCTCACGCACAGTTTATTGTTTTCTTTGCCGTTGCCTCCCGCACTTCAAAGTTTTCATATGCCCGTGTTCTATTGGCAGAATGGAGGAACTAATCCATTCATTATAAGCCCAGATGATTAGAATTTTTCAAGAAACGATCACAGCATTCTCTCCACCCAGCCTGTGCCCAGAAACACATTCACATTTGCTTCTAAATTCATTTTGGTGTGTCTACACTTACTCCAAATAATGCAAGATTTATGAGTCTCAAGCAAAGTTATAGTAGCACATACACTGGATTGCACAAGACCCACAGACACCATTTGGGGCTACAATCTTGAAAAAGCCATTAAAAAATATGTTTTGTCCCTTTTTTCTTGTGTGGACAGACATTCCATTAGCTCTCATTTGGAATTTTTCTATTAGGATTTTGCTACAAGTTTTTTTTTCAAGAGCAATAATAACAAAAAAAGCCTCACCACACTTGCACACCCAGGGAATATCAGTTTCTAAAGGCCAACATTTTTACTTCACTTTATAAATAGGGAAAGTACGCTGAATTGGAATTGAAGCTTGCCAGGTCAAATCAGCTGCTTTATTTATATATTCTTTTTTTCTCTACATTGTCTGCCAAATAAAGCATTCCTGGTGCAAATAAAAGTACAAATCAGCCTTATTTTTCTATATATTAAAAACACAACTAATTAAGGACATGTACAAAAAAGTAAAATAAAAGTCATTTGTCCTTGCTTAAACAGAAAAAAAAAAAAAACTAACTCATTAGAATGAAGTCTCATTGCAATGTCTTCCATTACAAAGAAAAGCAAATACAAAGGACAGAACATAACTCATCAAAAAAAAAAAAGTCCTAATTGAAGCTATAACAACAAAAAAAGTCTGTAATGATTCTTGATCACTAAATGCCTTTTATGGACCTTATTTTTGCACCAGGCCGTCTCTATGGTGAGAATGCAAATATGTGCTGTTTGCCTTACACTTAGAAACAAAGGAGAGGGCATGTTACAGCTATAAACCAACATGTAATCATTACCCTTTGTTGACTTCTCGATTTTGAACATTCCAACTTCTCCAGAGTACAGGAAAGGAATGGATCCCACAAATTAAAGCCATAGGAATATCCAGAAACTTAATTTCTTTTTATTTTAAGTAGCTAAAGCTAAAACCATATGCACAACACCTCCATCTTTACCCTGCTGAGTTCAAAGCCCTTTTTGTAACTTGATGACACACTACAGAAAGACTAGACCTTGGCTTTGTCTCATCTTTTAAGCACTGTAATGTAGTGTGCATATTCTGAATCTGGGATCCATAAAACAAAACTAATCCCCAAGATACCAATAGGTGTTCCTGGGGAAAAAAGTTTCCATGGTCAATTAAACTTGGGAAATACTTTTGGAATGCCATCTTTTTTTAAAAAAAAGACATAGCCTATTAGTAAATTAAAGGTTCTGAGAACTACTGTGGCGAAGGTATCTTACACTACTTTTTGTTAAAAAACACTAGACAACATTTAAGACATAAAAAGGTGTAAAGAATAATAAACCTATATACCTAGCTAGCAGCTTAAAAATGAAACTACAAATACAATAGAAGCCTTTGTGAGTCCTTCTCTCATCAAACCCCTTCCGATTCTCAGAGCTAACTGGTGCAGTGAATTATTGATGTGGCTTCTTCGCCATAGTCCTTGTAACTTTCATCACATGCCTGTGTAGAGCTATACAAAAGGAAGGCACTCATTGCCCACCAAGGAAACTGGCTTATTTGATAATAATGTAAATAGGTAAATGACACCTTTGCAAGGGGGCATAAAAATAAGATGTGTAGAACAGTAAGAATTACTCAAATTCTCATTTCAGCAAGCTTACATTGAGCTATTCCAGTGACAGAAAACAGGAAATCTCTCTCCCATCAAGAAAGAATCAGAGTGTAGCATGTGCATTGTATCCTTTGAACCTGAGATCTTCATTCTGATAGACAAGACAGAGCTGTAACATCTGCGTAGCAGTGAGCATTAAACAAAGAAACTACGGCTGCAGAGGCTGCAGAACAAGGAAATTGAAGGGAGAAGGGATTGTGTGTGTCCCGGCCCACAGAATGGGTATCTTCAAGCATTTGTCAGGAGAGTCTTCCAGAATGGAGCTTAATCCACAATCATGTGAACTGTTTCCCAGACAGTTGAAAAGTTCTGTGCGACACCGCAGATGTTTATGGAATCAAGGATAAAGGCAAGAGGGAAAGTACTGAGGACAGGAGGAATAGTTGATTTTAGAGTGATAGGATGGTACAGGAGTTTGAGAAAGTTAGACACTTGGGATATATTTAAGCAACATCTCATAGGAAACCAGCTTTGTGCTAATCCTTCCAAAAGAAATTATCTCTTCAATTACAAAATCCTGGACATTGTATATATAATTTCTATACATTTTTTATAACGTTAATATGTTTTAATACACTCTTAAACAGGTAGTATGTTTATTTTTTTATCTTTTATATAAATGATATACTAGTCTATGGATAGTTGTTCTAGTAAACAATATATTTATGAGACATGAGCACACATAGCTCTAGTCCATTTACTTTACTTAGTGTAGTATGAAATTTAATTGTATGACTATCACAATTCCTTCACTTTGTCTTCTATTGTTAGGTGCCATTGATTATGACTCATAGTGACCCCATGAACAGAAAATCTGAACCTTGCGCTATCCTGTATCATCCTCACAATTTCCTGAATGCCTTAGCTCATTGTTACAGCCACTGGGTTAATTCATCCTGTTGAGGGTCTGCTTCTCTTTTCTGACCCTTCATTCACCTTTCCCAGGATAATGCCCTTGTCAAGGACAGGAACCTCTTGGTAGCATGCCCAAAATATGTAAGACTTCCTTACTCTAAGTAAGGGTTGATGGACAGCGCAAGAGAAGAAGACCCTAGATGACATGGATTGACTCAGTGACTGGGGTAACAAGGTAAGTATGTCAGAGATGATGAGGTTGGCTCAGGATAGAGTAAGGTTCAGAGCTGTCGTACACAAGATCTCTATGAGTTGCAATCAACCTAGTGGCAAGAAGTTGTGCTGCAATCCCAAAGGAACAAGGTTTGAGGTTACCAGCTCCTCTGCAGGAGAAGGATGGGTAATCTCCTTTCAAGGGATTACTGCCTCTGAAAACCTGCTGGAGGGCCAGCTCCAACTCTGTGGTACACAACAACAACAACATGTGGAAAACAGAGCTCTCATTTTCATGATAAATCGTTTCTTTTTAAAAATGGAAAACATAAATTTCAAAGTATTAAAGGAGAAAATATAAAGAACTACCAACATTTTAGATAGTAGTAACCAATTAAAAGTGGGTTTGTGCGGGGAGAAGGGTGCAACAAAGAATGAATGGAATCCCAAAATCTCTGTAGATGTTCATTGAAATGAAAAATAAACAACCTAAATTTAAAAAAAAAAAGTGTAACAGACACAGTAACAGACAACTTTAGGATTTTTTTGTTGTTGTTAGGTGCCATCGAGTTAAATAGTATTTATAGCAACCCTAAAAACAACAGATTTGAACCTTGCCATACCCTCATAATCTCCATCATGCTCAAGCACATGATTTCAGTCATTGTGTCAATCCACTTTTTTAAAGGTCTTTCTTTTTTTCTCTGACATTCTACCTCTGACAGCTGAATAGTTGCCTTATTTTTAAGTCCCTTAAAATTAATCTTGTCACTTCGTTTTCAAGCAACATTAAATACTTGATATCTGGGAAGATGTTTTTGTGAAAATGGTGAAAGAGGACTGACAAGTTTTGGGCTAGTGGGACCCAGTTCCGCTATGTCTCCCTTTGCAATGTTTTCTCTAATGAATCTCTTTACAAGGAGAAAAACAGTGAAAGAAATACTAGACATATTACTAGCAACAAACTAAAAAACAACTTTCTAGGGGTATTTTCTATATGCATTCTTATGACTTCTGGATATAATTTTACATAACTACCTGTATAGAGGGGGAAACTGCTCTTTGTTTTGAACAATATTTTCTGAAATAGTAGCCAGTCTTGTAAGCTAAAATAAAGTGTATTTCCACAATGAAGAATCCCTTCCAAAGAAACTCACTGTTGTTGAGTCAATTATGACTCATAGTAACTCTTACTCAAGTTTCTAAGACCACAAATTTTTACAGGACACTGATCAATTTTTTCCTGTTGAATAATTAGTGGGTTTGAACCACCAATTTTTAAATTAGTAGTCCAACACATAACACTTAAAGCCACCAGGGCCTCTTAGAATGAAGAATGTTGTTGTTAGGTGCTGTAGAATTGAGTACAACTCATAGCAACACTATGAACAGATCTGAACCCTGGCCTATCATGTGCCATCCTCATCATCTCTGACATACTCGAGTTCATCGCAATAGTCATTGTATCTCTCCATCTCATTGAAGATTTTCCTCTATTTTGCTGATCCTCTCCAAAGACTAGCCTCTCCTAGCAATATGTCCAATGTATGTGGTATAAAATTTTATCGTTTTTGCCTCCAAAGAGCCCTCTGATTGCCCCTTATCTAAGACATATCTATTTGTTCTTTTGACATGAGCTCTTCTATAACACCACAACTCAAATCTATTCTTATGTCATCTTCATTCTTGTCCAGCTCTCAGATACATAGCAAGACCATGGCCTGAGTCAGGAGCATATTAATCCTCACACTGACATAATTTTTTCTTCAATAATTTGGAGATCCCTGACTGCAGACATTCTCAGTGCACTATATATCCTGATCTCTTGACTGCTGGTATCAACTATATTGATTATGGACCCAAGTAAGAACATATCATTTATAGGTTCAAGCTTTTCTCCATCTATCATGATGTTGCTTACTGGTCCAGAGGGGAGAATTTTTGTTTCCTTGACATTGAGATGCAGTCCATAGTAAACATTGTATTCTTTGATCTTCTGCAGCAAGTACTTCAAGTCCACTTTTTCAGCAAGCAAAGTTGTGTCATCTGTATAAAGAAGATTACTGATGAGTCTTTCTGCAATCCTCATGTCACAATCTTCACAGATTCTAGCTTCTCAAGTATTTTTCTCTGCATACAGATTGAATAGGTAAGGAGAAAGGCTACAACATTGATGCATGCCTTTCTTAAATTTAAGCCCTTGCTCTGTTCACACAACAGCTTCTTGATCTAGGCATAGGTTTTGCATGATCACAATAATGATACCTGTTGTTGTTAGGTGCTATCAAGTCAAATACATCTCATAGCAACTCCATGAACAGCCAACCTAAACCCTGCCCTATCCTGTACCATTCTCACTATCTCTGGAACATTCAAGCCCATTGCTGAAGTCACCATGTCAAATCATCTCATTTGGGGTTGTTCTCTCCTTTGTTGACCCTCCATCATTTGAAGCATAATATTCCTCTCCAATCAATAGCCTTGTTTAGCTACATACCCAAACTATGGAAGTCAAAGCTTGGTCATCTTTACCTCCAAGTAGCACCCTGGCTGCACTCTCTTCAAGACATATTTGTTTGTTCTCTTGGCAGTCCCTGAGATAGTCAATACTCTCCTCCAGCACTGCAACTAAAAAACATCAATTCTTCTATCATCTTTATTCACTGTTCAGCTCTCTGATGCATAGCACGTGACTGAGAAGACAATGGCTTGAATTAGGCACACATTAGTCTTCAAAATGACATCATTGTCCTTCAGCATTCTGGAGAGGTCCCTGACAAAGATCTTGCCCGGTGCAAAACATCTCCTGATTTCCTGATTGCTGGTACCAAGGACATTGATTATAGATGAAATTGTTGACAGCCTCATTCCTTTCTCCATCTCTCATGTTTACTGTTAGTCCTGTGGTGAGGATCTCTGTTTTCTTGATGTTGAGATGTAATCCATCCTGAAGGCTGTAGTCCTTGATCTTCTACAGTAAGTGCTTCACTTTCAGCGAGCAAGGTCTGCATAAGGCATTTGGGTTCTTAAGCTCATAGTCTTCTCCTGTAATGCAAATCATTGCATGTATGATTGTAATTTTTTCTTTCTTCAAAATGTTTTGCAGGGTTAGATCTCAGAGAATCAGTATAAAATCCTGATACTTTTTCTACTCCTATATTCCTTTATATTTCTGTAAATAATAAATTGTCTTATCTGTAGTTCAGGAGTCTTATGCCTTGTGTCAAGATACGTGAACCTTGACAGCTTGAAAACAGGATAAAATGTCAAATCCTTCACAATTCTTTTTTTTTAATCCTTGCCTATGAATCTTTCTCTCAGGTTTGAAAATCAAAGAACACATCTGTGTATATTGATATGCAGGGACTTAGCGTGGTGGACCACACTAGGTTAAAAGTCATAATTCTGATGTCACCACCATGGGACAAGTCAGGTTAGCAGACTTCATATAATTCTGTTTTAACAAGTGGTTTCCAACATATTATTCCACTGTGACCTTCGCTGTGACAATTGCTTTAGGCTAACCTTTGTTAGATACGCTGATATACTTTACAAGATTAAATCCTGTTTCAGAAAGAAAACCCTGTAGTAGGAGGTGTGGGAAGATTTCAAGCCTGAAACGAAACAGAAATGACATTTAGGAAGAAGCTGTAATGAGAGTTACTAGCAATGGTAACAGTACTGTGTACCAGGTAACTTTGTATTCATGAATATTTGCTATGGGCCAGGCACTAAACTGAGTACACATAACATTATGTTATCCATCAACCTATGTATTAGATATTATCATTCTCCACACTTTATATACACTAAGGTAAAGAGAGGCAAATTGCCCAAGGATGTACACTATGTCATAAACAAATATCCAGAAGTCATGCTTTTATGTTTGTTTGGGTTTTTTTTTTTAACAAGGCTATGTTTGCTTTTAGAAAGCAAATATCATTTCTTTTTATTATTAAAATATCTCCATATATTTTTATTGATGGGTTTGCTCAGCCTTATTGTACTTTTTTATCTTTCTTTTTTAAAATTTTCTACTAGTTTATTTACAAAATTAGAATACATTGTTTTCAATAACAAATTC
>NW_006399890.1:5655098-5656403 GCF_000299155.1 Elephantulus edwardii | reverse complement strand
AATAATAAAAGTCCTTCTTGATAATGGTTGCATATGAATGAAAAACAGAGAAAAATCTTACCCATTGCATTCAAGATTCAGAGCCTAGGACTCCAAAGGACTACAACATTCTGGGACTAAACATACTATGCACAAACGGACATTAAAGAAACTTGACACTGGGGGGAAATTACCATTAGAATTCCAACCATAAGCTCGCTCTTATGTGTGGAGGATTGTTGTTGTTAGGTGATGTAGAGTTAAGAACCTATAACAACGCTATGAGCAACAGATCTGAACCCCGTCCTGTGCTGTACCATCCCCATCATTTCTGACATCCTCAAGCCACTGCAGTAATGGAGGATTGTGGTTGTTATGAGGTACCATCAAATTGGCAATGACTCACAGTGAGCACATGAACAATAGATCTGAACTTTGGCCTATGTCCTGCACTATCCTCACCATCTCTGACATGCTCCGGTCCATTGTTAGAGTCACTGATCTCATGTTCAAACCATGACTCTGAATCCTAGTTGACTCCACAGCATCTAACAACACTTTCTAGTTAATTAAATCTATGCTAATAGATAATTAAGCTTTATGTCTTGGTCTACCTTCGTAGTTTTCACTGCAGAACATAATGCCTAACATAGAATAAGTTCTCCATAAATACTAAATTTATGAACCAATGAACAAACAAAACACAAGTGACTTCAACATGAATACCTTACTCCTAGTACATGCTTTACTACTATCTCTTCCTTTCTTCCTCAGCAATTGATCCTGTGTCACTCTACTCCTCCTCCTCCTCCTCCTCACCTCTTGACCTAATCCAATCCCGTCTGTTGACTTTGGTACACTTGTTTCTGCTGCTTGGAAAAGTCTAAGCATTTTCCAAATTCCATTAGCCTATGTTTCACCTTTCTCTTTCCCTTGATAAAGTGATTTCAAATATACCTGTTGTGAAAATTGTAAAGTTCTCTAATATTCCCAAAGAGAAAGTTTTTATTATTTTGAAGAATGTCTGGAATCAGATGCTTCAGCCAAATAAAATCTATTGGTATAATATATGCCTGTGAATGATGGAAAGAAGATAGGTTTTACAGAAAGGAACCTATAATACAGGATACAAATTATTTCTTCCAGGAACGTCATTAATTAATGGAATAATTGAGGAACATAGCACACATATTTCCTGAAAGCCATTCTATCAGATTCTTTCTTTTAATATAATTTTGCTTTTATTTTTTTTCATAAGGAGATGGATTAATGGCAATAGTAATAAATTGCATTTATAGGAAAATAAATACACTCTAAAAATGTTTA
>NW_006399890.1:5653643-5654710 GCF_000299155.1 Elephantulus edwardii | reverse complement strand
GTCAAGGATTCTGAAGCTTCGTCTGACATACTTTGGGCATGTTACAAGGAGGGACTGGTCCTTGGAGAGGGACATCATGTTTGGGAGAATGGAGGGGCGGCAAAGGAGAGGAAGACCTTCGATAAGATGGACCGATTCTGTGACTGGAGTGGTGGGAATGAGTGCATTTGAGATGGCGAGGTTGGCACAGCATAGAACGGTGTGTAGAGCTTTTGTACATAGAGTCGCTATGAGTCGCGCAAGCGACTTGATGGCACATAACAACAACAACAAGCATTTTGAAGATTATTAAGGACTATTCAAAATACTTTTGTAGTGAGATGATATTTAATTTATTATGTATATAATTCTTTGTTTCTATACTCTAGTTGTTAGTAGAGATTTTAGTGTATGAAAAAGTAAAGCTATAGAAAAAAATTTTCACATAGATTCCCCACCCCTTTACTCTTATTCCCTTAGGAAAGCAGAGAAAGAAATATTTTCATGCTTAAGCAAAAAAAAAAAAAGTAACTTGAAACAATCTTCATTTTTTTTAAAAAAAAGATTAAGAATGAAAATCTAATTTGAAAGTGAAAGTTTAACAATCTTGGAGATAATGACTAAATTCTATGCTAAGATCAAATCTGCTGCCCTCGGGTCAGCATCCCTGTAAGGTTTCTAATGCTATAAATCTCTTTTTTTTTCTCTCTTTATTTTTCATTTATTGAGTTCTATTTAAATACTAGGGATTCTGATAAATATATACAAACATTGTATCATAATATATACACCACCATATTTAGTCCTCACAAAAGTTTTAGTAGGGAAATGACAGCCTTTTTAACAAATGGTGTTGGCAAAATTGACAAACTGTTAAAAAAAAACTCAAGCAAGATCCACACCTCACTCCACACACAAAAACCAACTCAAAGTGAGTTGAGGACCTAGGACTAAAACCAAGGACTATAAACTTCATTAGAGAAAAGCTTGGAAGAACTCTAGAAGCCCTAATCCACAACATGAACAGTCCTCCAAGCATCCTGAAAAATCTACAGCCAGGAAAGGATTAAATAGATCAATGGGACCTT
>NW_006399890.1:5650536-5652475 GCF_000299155.1 Elephantulus edwardii | reverse complement strand
AATTGTAAATAGGCTTAAACGTTTCCATTTAAAGAAAAGCTTGCCAGTCTGAACAAGAAATCCAGCTAACTAATGTCTACAAGAGATATTTATAAAACATTAGAACACACTAATTAAAGTCAAAGAATGAGGAAAAGATACAAAACAAACACTAGTCCCCACAAAGACATCTATGACAATAATGATTTTTAAAAAATAGATGAAAATAAAAAAGTATTACCAAAGAATAAAGGGAGCTATCCTGATTCAGGCCATGGTTTTCTCAATCACCTGCTGCGGATTAGAGAGCTGAACAACAAATAAGGATGAGCGAAGAAGAACTTATATCTTTGATTATAGAGCAAGAGAAGAGTAATGAATAGCCCATGGACAAAAGAACAAACAGAAATTTCTTGGAGAGAGTGCAGCCAGAGTGCTCCTTGGAAGCAAAGATGGCCAAGCTTCATCTTTCGTACCTTGGACATATAGCTAGGCAAGGCTATTGCTTGGAAAGGGGTGTCATGCTTAGAAAGAGGAGGATCAGTGAAGGAAAAGAAGCCCTCAAGAAGATGGGTTGACACAGTGACTTCAGCTATGGGCTCTGGGGGCTTATAAATGATACAGTCGCTCATAGGGTTGTTTTGAGTCATATTAGACTTGATGGCACCTAACAACTATGGGGAGGAGTTGCACTGTCAAATCAAAGGTACTTGGTTCTAATCCACCAGCCGCTCTGGGAGAAAATAAGAAATCTCCTCCACTGTGATCTACTGCCTCTGAAATTCAGTTTGAGAGTCAGCTATGAGTCAGTTCCAATCTGATGGCACACAACAAAAAAAAATTGATGTCTTGAAAATTAAAAACTTAAAAAAACTAAAAAATTATAGCATTTCACTCCAAATCACAGAAAATCATTAAAAGTTTCACAGCATATTATCCATTTTGATATAATTCACATTTAAAATATTGCAATAACAAAAAATGTTAAAAAAACCTAACAAGATTCAATATATTTAGAACTTTTAAAATACTTCCTGAAAGTACAAAACACATATAATAAAAAATTTTCACTTTCAAATCCTATTTTAAAAATTATTTAATTAATAAGAAAATCATCAACAAAGCATCCAACCAGTTTTTGTATTATGAGTCTTATTCCTGTATCTTTAAGTCGACTTTGTGCATCCTCTCAAATATCTTTTAGTCAAATGTTTGTCTTAGTATAGAGAGCACATTTCTATGCAAAAGAAACTGAAGGCATACTTCTAGGCTAGGTATGTTAAGACAGCTGTAATATAGAAATAAGAATTAAGTTTTGATGTGAATCACAAAACATGCCAATTTATTATTTCAAGCTATCATATATCCCACATTTTAAAAAAATATAGCAGACTTTATGTGAACTGGTTTGTAACTATAAGTTGTACATAAATCAGGCATTTGTACTTGGAAGAATGCTTGCAGGAAAGGACAGTTTATGGGAATTAAAAGACAAATTGCACTGGGGAAAGGGTGTTGTCAGCCTGGAGATGTCAGTCTGGAGACTAAAATGTGCCTGGTATAGGCCATGGTCTTTGCAATTACTTGTTATGCATCAGAAAGCTGGACAAGGACAAGAATGACAGGAGAATTGATGCCTTTGAGCTGTGGTGCTGGAGAAGAGTGTTGAATATACATACCATGGACTACTAGGAGAACAAACAAGTTTGTCCTGGAGAGGATGAAGCCAGGCTACTCCTTGAAGATGAGGATTCTGAAGCTTTGTTTGACACACTCTGGACATGTTGCAAGGCGGGACCAGTCCTTGGAAAAGGACATGAAGCTTGGAAAGGTGGAGGGAAAGCGCAAGACAGAAAGACCCTCGATGAAATGGATTGATTCAGTGACTGGGGTAATGGGGGTAGGTGTATCAAAGACAAAAAGATTGGCACAGGACAGAGCAGGGTTTAGGGCTGTTGTG
>NW_006399890.1:5614612-5643811 GCF_000299155.1 Elephantulus edwardii | reverse complement strand
GGATAGAGCAGGGCTTAGGGCTGTGGTGCATAGGGTCACTATGAGTCGCAAACGACTCGACGGCACATAAAAACAACAGCATATGAGCTCTGTTGGTGTGGGTCACATCTCCAATCCAATACACATTTGAGATTTTTATGGAATAATTTCTCTAAATTGCAAGGCTGAGGATCAGCTCTGCACTGGTTATATCAATATCAGGAAGGTAAACACGAATTGGGTGGAGTCTTGAATTATCACAATAAATTTGTCTAGTCTAGTTCTACTGTATTAAAAATAACCTCTAAATCTCAGAGGTTAATATAAGTCCTCCTTCTTCAACATCTGGGATTCATGTCCTTCAAGCTTGCCATGGCATTGCACTACAGCCTAGAGAAGGATACTTGTCAGAGTCTGACCTGGGAGTAGTTCATGTTATTTCTGCTCCAATCTAATTGTTCTGGCTACAAACAATCACAGTGCCTTGACTGCAAGCTAGGCCGGGGATTGTAGTCTATATGCTCAGCAAAAGGAACCAGGTGGTGAGCATAGAGTATTATCTCTACCATATCTCTGAATTAGGCTAAAGGTTTTTGCTATCTTTCATGCAACGTCCATATAATTCTCAAACAGTATTGCAATTCTTTTCCCTGAGACAGTGAGCTCCATAAGGGTAAAGTCGTTGGGGTTTTGGTTGTTGTTTTGATATTTTTGGGTTTGTTCTTTTTTAATTTCTTGAATATGCCTCACAATCTAAGAATTCAACAAATACTTCCAAGTGAATGAACCAAAATCTCATAGTGAAACTAGCTCTTGGTGTCTAGTCTTTATTTTGGGGTACTACTCCTACCCAGCCTCTCACTTTCTGTCTAAATTGTCTTCTCCCTGACACGCATTACAGAAAACTTGTCAATCTGTATCACTGAAAGCCTTCTTTTTTCAATTACTTTCTGCTTTACCACATCATTTTTTGAATGTTATCTGAATTTCTGGCACTTCATTGTCAATTTCTGATCCAGTTGGTTTTTAATTATCTTCAGCAAGATTTTGCTTGTGTGTAATAAAATTACATTGGTCTATCATTTCCACCCTCTGCTGGAACACTTTTCTTATGAATGGGCACAATTATTGATCACTTCTACACAGTTAGCCAGGCAGCTATCTTTCAAATTTCTTTGCAAAGCACTGCATCATTTGTTGAAAAGTCTCAATTGTTGTTGGGTGCTGTCAAGTCGAATATGACTCATAGCGACACTGTGAACAATAGATCTGAAACCTGCCCTATCCTATGCCATCCTCAGATTCTCTGACATACTTGAGCCCATTGTTGCAGTCACTTGTGTCAATACACCTGGGTGAGGGTCTTCCTCCCTTTTTCCATCCCTCCACCTTCTCATTTATGATGTCCCTCTCCAAGGTATAACCTCTCCTAGCAACAAGCCCAGTATATGTGAGATGAAGTTTTAACATCTGACTCCAAAGAATACTCTGGTTGCACCTTCTCCAAGAAATAGCTCTTTGTTCTTTTGGCAGTCCATGGGATATTTAGTATTCTTCTCCAACATCACAGTTCAAAGGCATCAGTTCTTTTTCTGTCATGCTTATTCACTATCAGAAGTATAACAAGTGATTGAAAAGACTATGGCCTGAATCAGGTACACTTTCTTTGTTTTTGTTGTTGTTATGGGCCATCGAGTCACTTGCAACTCATCGCGACCCTATGTACAAGAGCCCTAAATGCTGTTCTATCCTGTGCCAACATCACCGTCTCAAACACACTCATTCCCACCACTCCATTCACAGAATCGATCCATCTCATCGACTGTCTTTCTCTCCTGTGCCATCCTTCCATTTTCCCAAACATGATGTCCCTCTCCAAGGACCAGTCCCTCCTTGCAACATGCCCAAAGTCCGCCAGACGAAGCTTCACAGTTCTTGACTCCAGGGAGCATTCTGGCTTCACCCTCTCCAGAACAAAGCTGTTTGTTCTTCTGGCAGTCCACAGTATATTAAACACTCTTCTCCAGCACCACAGCTCAAAGGCACCAATTCTTTTCCCGTCATCCCTATTCATTGTCCAACTCTCCAATGTATAGCATGTCATTGTGAAGACTATAGCCTGGATCAGGCGCACCTTAGTCAACAGCCTGACGTTGTTGCTCTTCAGTAGTCTTGTGAGGTCCCTCACAGCTGACTTTCCCAATGCAATTCATCTCCTCATTTAATTCCCAGAACCTTGCTTTATATCTAAAGTCTTCAGCACAGCTTTCTCTTCTTCCTTCAGTACCACTGGTTCTTGATTAGATGCTGCCTCATGAGATAGTTGTTCATTAACCAATTTTATTCTTTTCCCCCCAGTGACTCTGTGTGCTCCTTCCTTCTTCTTTTGATGCTTCCTGCGTCATTCCATAGTTTAGCCATATTGCAACTTGAGGCTTGAATTTGTTCTTCAATTGTTCCAGCTTAAGAAATGTCAAGTGTGTTCTTCTCTTTTGCTTTTCTAAGTTGATGTATTTTTGCATTTCTTCATAATACTATTTTTTGTCTTGTGGAGCTGATCTTTGAAAGTTTCTGTTCAATTCTTTTTTGCATTTTTTCTTTTTTTAAATTCTTTTATTCTTTACATTGTATGACAAATTTCAGAGTCCCTTCTGACATCCATTTTGTTCTTCTTTTTTATCTTTTCCTGCCTTTTAATGACTTTTTGCTTTCTTCAGTATGATGTAATCACAAAACTCATCTAGCCTCTGAATTCAGATGAGACATACCAAAGTCTAAAATACTTGTTTTAATTTTCTTCAGTTTTATCTTGCATATGGTCTGTTTCACAGCAAGCCCCTAGCATTTTTCTGTTTGACAATATTAAGTTTTCCCACCACTTCTTGTCATAAATAACTCTCAAAACTCAAACTCATTGCCGCTGAGTCAGAACCAACTCACAGCTGGCCTTCCATTGAGTTTCTGAAGTTGCAAGATGCACAGATTGCCCATCATCCATCTTTCTCCCAAAAAGTGCCTGATGAATTCAAACAGCAAGCAAGAAAGTCATGCTTTTGGGTTCATAGCATAGCTCCTAATGGACTATATCACCAGAATGCCCGTTCCACAATTATAGTAAACATTTAACTTTTTAAAAATATATATTTGTGATTTATAAGTCATTGTTCTTACAAAATGCTGCCATGTAGTCTGCAATCTCATTTCTATCACCCACGAGTTGCTCTGTGGGGAGAAAGAAAAGTCTTCTCTCATCAGCATTTACAGGGTGGCTTATAGGGTAGGTAAGAGTCTAGATAAATTTGACAGTTGTAAGTTTGACTTTTTGAGGGAGCCTCACTTCATTATATACTGTTCTACTGCTATTTATAAGATTTTTACTAGCCAATACACAGATCACCAGGTCCTTCCTCCCAGTCTGTTATATTCTAGAAGCTCTACTGAAACCTTTCTACCATGGACGATCCTGCTGGTAATTTAAATACTAGTAATGTCGCAAGTGACTCGCCATAACAACCACAACATATCATTTAGCATCACAGCAATACACAAGTCACCACAGTACAACAGACAGATGAGTGGTGGGCTCAGGTCTGTAAGTACATTATCACACCCCAAAATGCATGTTATTTCTCCCATGTGGAGTCTGAGACACTATGTTAAAGATACACAAGGCAAATGAAAGATAAAATGGAATATGATGCTTTATTGTCAGTAAAATGTGGTTTGGCCTCAGGTTTAAAGTGGAACTTCACCAGCAAAATCACAAACTGAGTCCACAGGATAGGTACCAAATCACCAGCAATGTGCCAAGAAGCTCATGGAGGAAAAATATTCTCCTACTGTTACAATTCCGATTGATTCACTTAGAAAGTCTTTATTTTTCCCCTCCTCTGTCTTGGTTGATCTCCTAGATTAACTTGGCCAGTCAAAGTGTGGGCTCTAAACTAACATCAACTTGATCACTTGAAAGTTCAGTAGAAACAGAGAGTCTTAGATCCAGCTCAGTGGAGTAAGTCAGAAACTCCCTGTGATTCCTATGACCATTAATGTATGAGAAATATATTTTAGTGGATCCTCAAACCAGGTCAGTCCACTAGGCACTATACTGCCCTGTGAGTCCTGATCACCAAGAATTTTCTACTCCTAGACTGCAAAATAAGGAAGCCATTAAGCACACATCACTATTAAACACTTGAAACATATTGTCAGAATAAAAGGCAAAGGGCATTGCCAAGACGTAGTGGGAGAGAAAAAGCAAATGTAGAATACATTTTTTAAAATTTTTACTACATTTGAAATGATAATATTTTAGAACTACTAACTAAGAGATATTAATAAAATTAAAGTCAGCTGTTTCTTCTTACTTTTTATAATGTGGCTACTAGAAATTTTAAAATTATATTTGTGGCTTGCATTTGTGGCTCACATTCTATTTTTACTGGCCAGCACCGCCATGAACACTGGTCTCTTTCTGCCTCCTTCCTCAAAAGGGTATGTCTCACGAACTCCTTCCCATACAAATTAGCTTCTTAACAAAAATTCTAAGTCTAAGATGTTCACTTTCATCAAGAAGGGTGTGCAATCAGGGCTGCATTCTTTCTCTATACCTATGCAATCTGTATGTTGAGCAGATCATTCAAGGAACTGAACTTCATAAAAAAGACCGTAACATCAGGATCTGAGGAAGACTCACCAACAACCTGTGCTATACAGATGACACAGATTTGCTTGCTGAAATGAGGACTTAAAACACTTTTTTCAGAAGATCAAAGACCAAAGCCTTAAAAGTATATTACCTCTCAACATCAAGAAAACAAAAATCCTCACCATTGGGCCAATAGGCAACATCATGATAGATGGACAAAAGATTGAAGTTGTCATTGATGTCACCTTCATGAGATCCACCTTCAATACATCTGGCACCAAAAGTCAAGAAATCCAAACACATGTTGCATTCAGAAAATTTCTTGTCAAGTTCTAAAAGAACAAGGATGTCAGTTTAAAGACTAAAGCATGCCTGATCCAATTAATGGTCTTTACATTTATTTGTTATGCATCTGAGGGTTGGACAGTGAATAAGAGTGATAGAAAAATAATCCACATCTTGGAGCTGTGGTACTAGAGAAGAGTCATGAGTATTCCATTAACTGCCAAAAGAACAAACATAGATGTCTTAGCAAAAGTGCAGCCTGCCTGCTCCTTGCAGGAAAGGAGGTGGTGTCATTTCATATATATTGAACATGTTTTTAGGAGGGGCTAGTCTTTGGGAAAAGACAACCTACTTGGAAAAGAGATGGAGAAGTAGATCCTCAGTAAAATGGATTTACACAGTGATTGTAGTAAGCAAATATTAGATAGGACTCAAGTTTATCAGAGATGATAAAGATGGCAGGTTTCAGATCTGCTTTGATAGATAGGGTTGATAGGAGTCATGGTCAATGTGAGGGCACATCTCAACAACACTCCTTGATAGTTCCAAGAACTTCTACTCTAAGAAAGTTTCTGGTCCTGGCCATCTCCATGTGGTTGTTAATGTTGTGGTGAAAGCATGGACTTTCCCCCCTAATTTTGGGTTTTATTGTGACTTAGAAAGTGTCCATAAATAGTGGAAAAGGGATAATAGTAAAAAAGTTCTAGTTAGGAACTTTAGCTTGTACTTACTCTAAACCTTGGCTTTATCTTTTTATTCTCTCAGTACCTCCTTCGCAGGTTACTTTATGAATAAAGTAAGGGGTTTGAATTAGGTCTTCTTTACCATTCTGTAAATCTCCAAGGCAAATGGCCATGTTTTATTGTTAATTGCAAGCTCTTAGAAAGCTAAGAGGCTATCATATAATTTCATCTCCAAGTCTTTGAACTAAACCTGAACTGTGAGTTCTTTACTTCTTTTTTGACAGTGATTTCTATGCCAAAGAGAAAAGCCATTGATTTGAGCATATCTAAATCAAGATAAATATATGAAGTCCTATAAAGAAACAGTAGTAGAGACATAATCCACAAGCAGTCGTGTTTTGAGGTAAATCAGGCCTGCATATTTGTGTGCACACATTTGTTTTTAGAACTTTGGCAGTCAGGCTGCAACCTGAGGAATCTTGGTTAAATATTTCTTTATGCAAAACAAAGAATGTGGAGTAGTTAAGCATTTTACCTCTGAGGTTAAAATTGGATTATTTTTTTGTTTGTTTCCTTCCCTCCAAATGTTTAAGATAAAAAAATTCATTGAAAATGGTCAAAATATTGGGGAGCTCTGGTGGCCTAGTGGCAAGAAGCTCCAACTACAATCCCAGAGGTGCATGGTTCGAATCCACCAGATGCTCTGCCGGGGAAGGAGGGGCAATCTCCTCTTGTACCAGTCAGATCTGATTTGATGGTACACGCACACAAAAATAATAAACTTAAAAAAATATTTTAAAAAAAAAGAAAATGGTCAAAATATCAAGTCATGAAAATCACATTATCTATGAAAGACTTTTTGTTGTTAGGTGCCTTGAGTCAAGTACAACACATAGTGTTCCTATGAACAGATATGAACCCTGTTCCCTACTATGCCATCCTCATCATCTCTGACATCATCATCTCTGTCAATCCATCTAATTGAAGGTCTTCCTCTTTTTTGCCGACCTCCAACTTTCCAAGCATAATGTCCTTCTCCAAAGAATAGCCTCTCCTAGCAACATGCTCAAATTTTTTGAGATGAAATTTTGTCATCTTTGCCTCCAAGGAGCACTCTAGTTGCACTTTCTCTAAGACATATATTTTAATTCTTTTGGCAGTCCATGGGATATTCAGTACTCTTCTCCAACACCATATCTCAAAGCCATCAATACTGCTTCTGTCATTCATAGTCTCCGATGCATAGGAAGTGATTGAAAAGACCATGCCCTGAATCAGATGCACTTTAGTCCTCAAACTGATATTGTTGTGCTCCAGGTATTTGGAGAAGTTTCTCACTGCAGACTTTTTGAATGAACTAAATCTCCTGATCTCCTGGCTGTTTTAATGTGGTAGACTGTGGATACAAGTAAATGAAGCTGTTGGTAGTTTCTCTAACTATCATGATATTGCCTTTTGGTCCAATAGTGAGACTTTTTGTCTTCTTGGTGTTGAGATGTAATCCATACTGAAGACTGTCATCTTTGATCTTCTGCAATAAGCTCTTCAAGTCCTCCAAACTTTCAGCAAGCAATATTGTGTCATCTGCTTAGGGCAGGTTGTTGATGAGTCTTCATTCAATTCTAATGCCACAGTCTGTCATAAAGTCCAACTTCAAAAACAATTTGCTCAGCATACAGATTGAATAGATGTGGAGAAAAGATACAATCCTGATGCACACTTTTCATTCTTTTAAACCATGTAGCTTCCTTTGTTCTTTTCACACAACAGCCTCTTAATCTACTTATAGGTTTTGCATGATTAATATTAAGAGTTCTGGGATTCCCATTCTTCTCAATAGTAGCCATAAGTTGTTATGATCCACACAAATGCCTTTGCATGGTCAATAAAATACAAATGGATATTCTTCTTGTATTCAATATGTTCTGCCAAGATTTATCAGACAGCAGCAATGGTATGCCTCACACCATGGCCTCTCTTAAATCCAATCTGAACTTCAGGTACTTTTCTATTAATGTAATGTTCTAGCCATTTTTGGATGATCTCCAGCAATATTTTGCTTTGTTGTTGTTTTTGCTAGGTGCCATTGAGTCAAGTATGACTCATGTGACCCTATGAACAGTGGATCTGGACCTTATCCTATCCTGTACCATCTTTACACTTCCTGATACAGCAGAGTCCATTACAGCAGTCACCATGTCAAGCTACCTGGTTAAAGGTCTTCCTCTCCTTCACAGGCACTCCACCCTTCCTAGCATCATGTCCCTCTCCAAGGAATAGCCCCTCCTAGCAACATGTCTGAAGTATGTGAGGCAAAGCCTAATCATCCTTGCCTCCAAAGATCACTCTGGCTGCACCCTCTCCAAGGCATATTTATTTGTTATCTTGGCTGCCCATGGGATGTTCAATGCTTTTCTCCAATACCACAGCTTGAAATCATCAATTCCTCTGTCATCCCTATTCACTGTCAAGCTCTCAAATGTATGGCAAATTATTGGGAAGACCATAGCATGAATAAGACATGCCTTAATCCTCAAACTGACATCATTCATGACCCCTCAAAAATCTGTAGAGTTCCCTAACTGCAGATTTCCCCAGTGTGATATGTCTCCTTATTTCCTGATAGCTGGTACTAAGGGTGTTATTTGTGAATCCAAGTAAGATGAAGTTGTTGATAGTTTCAATCTCTCCTCCATCCATCAGGTTGTTGCTTGTCAGTCCAGTGGTGAGAATCGTTGTTTTCTTGGCATGGAGATGCAAACTATATTGAAGGCTGCATTCCTCGATTTTTGCAACAAATGCTTCAAGTCCTCCTCACTTTCAGCAAGCAAAGTGTGCCATCTACACAAGTTATTGATGAGTCTCCCTCTAACGCTGAGGCCACATTCTTCTTTACAGAGTCCAGCTTCTCGAATAATTTGCTAAGCATATAGGTTGAACAGGTATGGAGAGAGAATACAACCTTGACACACTTCCTTTTTAATTTTAAACCATGCAGTGTCCCCCTGCTCTGTTCACCCAATAGACCCCTGGTCCAAGTATAGGTCTCACTTGAGCACAATTAAGTGCTCTGGGACTCCAATTCTTCCCAAAGTCAGCCATAACTTGTCATGATCCACACAAATACCTTTGCATAGTCAATAATGCATAAAATAGACATTGTTCTAGTATTCTCTACTTTCAGTCAGGATCCATCTGACATTGGCAATGATATCCCTGGTGCTACAGCCTCTTCTAAATCCTCTTTGAACTTTGGCAGTTCCCTGTCTATATACTGTTCCAGCAATTTATGTTGTTCAATAATTTCCACATTCTGTTGGATCACCTTTGTTAGGAATGGGAACAAATATGGATCTCTTCCAGACAGTTGGCCAGGTAGCTTTTTTCCAAATTTCCTGGCACAAATTGGTAAGCATTTCCAGGGTTGCATCTGTTTTTTAAAACATGTCAATTGGTAACCCCTTGATTCTTGGGCTCTTACTTGCAACTTTAACTTCTTTTTCATTACATTTGGCTCTTGATCATATGATGCTTCCTAAATTATTTCCATGATGGTCAATTCTTTTTGGTACAGTGACTCTGTGTGTTCTCTCCATCTTATTTTAATGCTTCCCAGATGATTTAAGATTTTTAAAGACAGGAGTACAAAAGACTGGTGCTTACCAACTTTTGAATGGCTCGTTCATTCAGCAAAGATGTATTACAACTATTCTATTACAATTGAATGAGTTGGCAATCTTTGCAGAGCATCTACTAAATGTGGACAACTCTCAGATAATACACTCACCAAAATCTCTCTCAGACAGAGTGACCTCGTACAAAGCAATCAAGCTGTAGGATTAAAAGGATATTGAGACCCTGAGTGTGATGTCAACAAGATGGACATGTACAAGGACCTTCGATATTTTATCAAGATGTTATTATTAACTGTAGAGATAAAGATAAATTGTCATGGTATCTCTCTGGAGACTAAGGTGCGTCTGAGTCTTTACAATCGCTTGTTATGCATCAGAAAGTTAGACAAAGACTAGGGAGGATAGAAGAAGAATTGATGCCTTTGAGCTGTGGTGCTGGAAAAGAGTATTGAATGTACCATGGACTGCTAAAAAAACCAAACAGATTCATCCCGGGGAGGGTTAAAGTGGGATGCTCTTTGGAGGAAAGGATTTTGAGGCTTCATCTGACATACTTTGGACACATTGTAAGGAATGGCCAGTCTTTGGAGAGGGACATCATGCTTGGGAGGATGGAGGGACAGTGCAGGAGGGGAAGGCCCTCTGTGAGGTGGATTGATTCAGTGACTAGGGTAATATGGATGGGTGTATCGCAGACAGTGAGATTGGCATAGGACAGAGCAGAGTTTAGGGCTGTTTTACATAGCGTCGCTGTGAGTCACAAGTGACTTGACGGCACATAACAACAACAAACAACAACAAAAGAAGGTAAATAAACCACTGTTCTGTTCATCTAAAGTTAAAGTTTGATAGTAGTATTATGTGGAAATACAATATTCTACAGTATTCTTTCCATACTTTCATAGATGGGAGTGGAGCAAAGGGCATGTATACAGAAGAAACTAGATCTCTAAAAGGAGCACGATCTAATTAGAAAAGTGATCATACTGGACACCTGAAGTGTTTGTCTGCCCAGCCTCCAGTGTCCCTTTCTCCATAGTGCTCTCAATACTGTGAAATTGGTCCTGATTCATAGTACAACAGAAATACTATACCACCCCTGCACTATCCTCATAATTGCTGCTATGTTTGATTTCATTGTTTCAGACACCAAATCAATTCATCTTACAAAGTTCTTCCTTCTTTCTCTGACCCTATACTTTATGATAGTTCTCCTCAGAGGCAAGGAAGAGAATTGAGATGAGAAAAGATTAGTCTTTAACCCGTTGTTGATGTTGTTGTTGTTGTTGTTATATGCCTTCAAATCAGAACTGACTCAAATCTGGCCCACCAGTGGATTTTCAGAGGCTGTAAATTGCTTGAGAGAAAATTGTTTCTCTTTCTCCTGTGGAGCAGCTGCTGGATTTGAACCCTGTACCTTTGGATTGGCAGCACAACTCCTTACCACTATGCAATGTCCTCTTAAATCCTTTAGCAAAATTAATATGAGAGAAAGAAAAAGTTCATACAAAGTGAAAGGAATTAGACACTACACAAGTGAATTCCATTCAGAGAAAATATAAAACTAGAACATGTATTTCAGGTCTCTAGAAAATAGAAAAATAAATAGGAGAATATAGGCTGATCAAATAGATGTGTCACTTAAAATAGAAAAACATAAATATGAGAAGATATGCTTATCAGAGAAATGTGACCCTAATCTAAATTGTAAAGGGAGAAGTTGTTTCTAACTGCTGTTAGTCAGTCCCCAACTCAAGGTGACCTCATACTCAACATAACCAAACACTGTCCCGTTCTAATCTAGAACTGATCACTCCATTGTGATCCATAACGTTTCTAGTGACTGACTCAGAATCAGATTCCCAGGCCTTTATTCCAATCAATCTTGGCCTAGAAGCTCCTCTGAAACCAATTCTTCATCAGAACAACACTCAAGTGCTCACCAATAGATGGGTGGTGATTACACATAAAGTGCATTCCCTGGAAATAAAAGCCGGTTTCCAATATGAGAAGTGAGAATTTTACAATGAAACCATAACTGCTCAAATAATATTTTTAAAAAGCAAGGAAACTAGTGGAATAAGAACTGTGGGGGCCAGGGAGGGGATGGGGGTGGGAGAAGCAAACAAACAACTATTAAAATGAGGCATATTTGGGGTAATTTTCATCAAGAAGATGCATTGAAGTCTCAATTTTTCGTCAAGTAAAAATTGGGCTGTTATCTCAGTCCACTGTTTAGTGGAAAATGTTAGAAAATCTGATTCTAAAATGATCACTGGTAGCAAATATCCTATTTTTATATACATTGTAAGAAGATTGGGAAAATAGCCAGCATAGAATTCATAATGCTAGATTGCATTCGTAACTAAGACACCATGCTGACAGACAAAAGTGAAAGCAAGTTAAGCATGTAATTCAACTTTAATACAAAAATTATCCCCTAAATAATCTCAGACAAAGAAATAATGTCGGTCTCCATAGTAGATTTTATAATTCCATGTGACTCAGTCAAATGTTCTTTTCATTTTCTTCATAAACAGTAATTAATAGATTATATAATTCTATGCATCATTTCAGGTGCTATACAATTAAATAAAAACAAATTTAAAAAGGGAAAGGTGAAAGATGAACACCACTTATTTGGATAATTAGGTCTTGCCAGGTGTCTAATAGAAACATGGCTATAACTGCATGAACTGTCTTATTTAGATCTAAAGGATGAAGACTTAATTACAACAGAAAGTGCAAACAAAAAGATGTTAAAATTAAAGATACATTATAAATCAAGAAGCTGAATAACTAGGATGAAAAGTGGACAACTGCACTAATACTTCAGGGAAACTTTGAAATATTCCTTTCAAATCCTTAAGCACCAAGTACTGTGTTTTGTATGCTTAGCAGGGATTCTATACTGCAAAAGAAGTTAATGTACAGTAACTCTAGTTGATTGCATCGAATACCACAGGATCAGACTACATAAATCAAGATGAAGATTTCCTAAAACTTACCATAATTAATGCTAGACTATTTCCATGACTTCAAAAAGAAACCTTAAACCTTTAGCTAGCATGTCCTTTATATCCATTTCACCTCTCTCTAAGCAATCACACATCTATTTTCTGTCACTATAGATTTTACTATTTTGATATTGTATATAAATTTAATACTAAAAAACAAAAAGATTGTTATTAAGTTGATTCTGACCCTCCCTCCAGGTCTGTACATGTTAATGGGGAAAGACTGCCCATCTTTCCCCCTCACAGCATCAGGTGCATTCAGACTGCTTCCTTTTTTGGCTAGCAGCCCAACACTTCACCTACTATGCCAACAGGGCTCCTTTCAAGTAAAATAAATCATGTAATATGTGGCCTCTGTGTCTGACTGCTTTCATTTTTCTATGTTTTCAAGATCCATCCATGTTGTAGCATAAATCAGTACCTCATACCTTTATGTTTCTGTTAGTAGGTACTGTTGAATTAGCTCCAACTCACAGTGATACATACAGGTCAAAACCTTGCCCATTCCTGTGCTGTTCTGACAATCTCCGCTCTGTTTAAGCCCATTATTGTAGTCATTGTGTCAGTCCATCTCCTCTAGACACTTCCTCTCCTTTTCCAAGCAAGTTGTGCTTTTCTAAGGAGTGGCTTCTCGTAATAACATACCCAAAGTATATTAGATCTCACCATCTTGGCGTTAAGAAGCCAAGGTAAATGTCCATGGTAAAGTCAGTATTTTTATCAACAACATAATTAAAAAGCATCGATCCTTCTTTGGTCTTACTATTTATTGTAAAACTTTCAGATGCATATGAAGTAATTGAAAATACCATGACTTGAGTCAGGCGCACCTTAGTCTTCAAAGTGATACATTTGATTTTTAACTCTTTAAAATACTTTTTGGTCCAAAATGGATACATAGGACATGCTTCAGAACCCAGAAATAAACCTATCCACCAAAGGACAGCTGATCTTTGACAAAGAAGTGAAATTCATGAAGTAGAGAAAAGACAACCTCTTTTTTAACAAGTTGTTGTGGTAGTATTCTGTTGAGTCATAACCAACTCATAGTAGACCCTCTAACAGGTTTTCAGAACCAGTAAATAGCATGGAATAAGATTGTCCATCCTTTTCTCAAGGACCAGATGATGGATTGACTCACGTGCCTTTGGGATTGCTGCATAGCTTCTTACCACTAGGCTACCAGAGTTCACGTTAACAAGTAGTGCTGGCAAAACTGTGTATTTATTTGCATAAAGTTGGAATAATAACCATATCTTACACTATATAATGAAACAATTCAAGTTATACCAAAGACTTAGGTATAAAACTCAAAACTAATCCTAGAAGCATAAAAAGAAAATGGAGGAAATACACAGAGTCATTGTACCAAAATAATTAGCCTACACTGAAATATTTTGGGAAGTATCATGTGATCAAGAGTCAATGGTAATAAAAGAAAATATTTAAGCTGCATTGAAGGTATTAGTAAAAAATAAGGCCCAGGAATAAATGGGATAACAATTGACATGTTTCAACTAACATATGCATTCCCTATACAGTTTTACCAGTCTGAACCAGGAAATTTGGAAAATAGCTACCTGGCCAACTTAACTTGAAAAGATTCATAGTTGTTCCTATTCCCAAAAAAGGTGATGAAACAGGATGTGAAAATCATCAAATAAAACCATTAATATCCCATGCAAGCAAAACAGTGTTAAAGATCTTCCAAAAATGGCTAGAACTGTACATTGACAAAGAGCTGAAAAAAAGTTTAATTGGGTTCAGAAGAGGCTGTGGCACCACGGATAGCACTGCTGGCGTCGGAAGGATTATAGCTGAAAGCAACAAATACCAGAAGAATGTCTATTTGTGCTTTATTGATTATGCAAAGGTATTTGTGTGGATCATAACAAATCATGGCTAACATCAAGAAGAATGGGAATCTTAGAACTCTTAATTGTGCTCTTGTGAAACCTACACCTAAAGAATGGGAATCTCAGAACACTTAATTGTGCTCATCTGAGACCTAAACCTAGATCAAGAAGTTGTCTGAAGCAAGGGAATACTGCATTATTTAAGATTAAGAAAAGTGTGCATCATAGTTGTATTCTTTCTTCATAACTATTTCATCTATATGCTGGGAAAATCATTTAAAAAGCTGAACATTGTGAAGAAAAACGTGGCAGTAGCATTAGAGGAAGACTCTTCAACAACCTGTTATGCATGACACAACCTTACTTGATGAAAGTGAGGAAGACTTGAAGTGTTTGTTGCAGAAGATTAAAGACTAGAGCTTTCAATATAGATTACATTTCAGGACCAAGAAAACAAAAATTCCCACCACTGAGTTAATTGGCAACAGCATGATAGATGGAGAAAAGTTTGAAGTTTCGATGATTTCATCTCACTTGGATCCACAATAAACAGTCTTGGTGCTAGCAATCGAGAGATCAGGAGACATGTTGGATTGGGAAGTCTACAGTCAGACTTCTCCAAATTTCCAAAGAGCAGTGAGGTCAGTCTGAAAACTAAGGTGTGTCTGCTTTAGGCTATGGTCTTTTCAATCACTTTCTGTGCATTGGAAAGCCAAGCAATGAATAAGGATAACAGAAGAATTGATGCCTTTGAGTTGTGACATTGGAGAAGAGTACTGAATATCCATAGATTGCCAAAATAACAGATATATCTTGGAAAAAGTGAAGCCAGAATATTCCTTGAAAGCCAAGATGACAAAACTTTGTCTAACATACTTTGTATATTGTCATTAGGAGAGACTATTCCTTGGTAGAAAAATCATGCTTGGAAAAGTAGAGGTTAAGAAAAGAGAGGAAGACCTTCAACAAGGTGGATTGACATAATGACAGCAGCAATGGGCTCAAGTATGTCAGAAACTATGAGGACAGCACAGGATAAAACCAGGTTCAAATCTATTGTTCATATAGGGTTGCTATGAGCCGTACTCAACTCAATAGCACTAACAACAACAGATTAAAGGAAAAAGTGGGGCAAATTTAGGAACATTAATCTCTCACATAAATACACTCAAATATAACTGAAAATGCACAAACAAGAGAGGATAATCTAAACAGTTGAAACCCCCTGAAAATTAAATCCTTATATGAATCAAAGACAAAGCAAAAAGAGACACTAAAAACTAGTAGAAACAGTTATCAATGGCATAGCTCGCCAGGGATTCATCTCTAAAATTTATTTAAAACTAACAATTCCTTAAGGATAAGATTAACAACCCAATCACAAAATGGGCATATAACATGAAAAGACACTACCAAAGACATTCAGATGTCCAAAAAGCATATGAAGAAATTTTCAACATCGTTAACTATGGTGGGCGTTGTTATGTGCCATTGAGTTGCTATTGAATTAACTCACAGGTGCCCATCAAACTGGTTTTCATAAACTGTAAATTGCATAGGAGGAGATTGCTTTCTTATCCTGGGGAACAGCTAGTGGATTCTATTTGCCGTTGTGTCGGCAGCACAACTCTTTACTGTTAGTCACCAGAGCTCCTTCATTTGCTACAACGGCTGTTGGTGTTAGGTGCTGTCTAGTCGAGTACAACTCACAGCAACTCACAGATCTAAACCTGCTCTATTCTGTGCCATCCTCACAATCTCTGACACATTCAAGTTCATTACTGCTGTTATTGTGTCAATCCACCTGGCTGAAGGTCTTCCTGTCCTTCATTGTCCCTCCACCATTCCACTATGATATCCCTTCTAGTAACATGTCCAAAGTGTGTGAGATGAAGCTTTGTCATCTTTGCCTCGAGAAAGCACTCAAGTTGCACCTTCTCCAAAACAAATTTTCCCACAATGCATCTGGTCTTTGATTATTAGTGTTCAATGCTTCAAACCTATTATTAAGAATATTTTAAAATTCAGATGGGGTAGACTTGAGATCATATTTTGGTTCTTGTGGACTTGTTTTAATTTTCTTCCGTTTAAGTTTGAACTTACAAAATTGATAGTCACTCCATAGTCAGCATTTGACTATGCAGTCCATCTGGCGAGGCCATTAGTTATTAGAGAGATTCAAATAAAAATAACAATGAGTTATCATCTCAACCTAGCAAAAATAGTAATGTTCAATAAGACCTAAAACAACAAATGCTAGTGAGAGTATAGAGGGATTGGAACTCTTGTATACTGTTGGTGAGAATGTAAAATGCTGGAACTGCTATGAAAGGCAGTTTGGTGCTTCCTGAGAAAGTTGGAAATAGAAAATCCAGTTGATCCTGTAATCACACTACTAGGCATAGATCTCAAAGACATAAAAATTGCCATACAAATAGATACATGCATACTTAGGTTCATTGCACTATTATTTACAATAGCAAAGATATGGAAACCACCTGTGCCATGAATACAAGAACAGATAAAGGAACTATGGTATCTTCACACAATGGAGTACTATGCAACACTAAAAACAATAAAGAATTCATGAAATACAGTATAACATGCTTGCATCTAAAAGATATGCTAAGCAAAATAAGTCAGTCAAAAAAGGCCTGTTAATATAAGGCCTGTCATTAATAGGAAGCTGTATAGCTAATGCTACAATCAAACTTCTCTAGCAGTTGAAATTCACCAGTGGATCCATGGGAGAAAGAAGGGAGATGCAATTTACAATTTGAGAAACCAAGCTAAGGATCAGCTATAAGTTGTTTCTGACTTTACAGAAATGTGAGAGAGATTATAAAAACTAACAAGAGATGTACACACAGAATCATTCTTGGATGGTTAATAGGGATAGGAGGGGAGGGAAAATGGAGTAAAAATAGATAAACTGTCTGAAGGGAAAAATAATATACAATAAAAGGCTGAATAGACATTATCATTCATTATAATTAATGTTATATAAATGCATGTGAATGATCTGATAAAATTATAGTTAAAACATTATAAAACAAAATGTATGAGAATGACCAGATGAGAAACTGATATTATTTGAAAATTTTCACACAAAAAAATAATAATGTTCTAGGAAACAGGTCCGTAATAGCAGTTTATTTGATGACCAATCTGTTCCCGTGATATTTACTACCCCTAAAAACCCATTGGAGGGTCAGCTAGGAATTGGTTCAGACTCAATGTATTGTTGTTGCTGTAACATGCCGTCAAGTCGCTTGCGATTCATAGCGACCCTATGTACAACAGCCCTAAACCCTGCTCTATCCTGTGCCAATCGCACTGCCTCTGACACACCCATTCCGATTACCCCAGACACTGAACCAATCCACCTCATAGAGGGTCTTTCCCTCTTGCGCCATCCCTCCACCCTCCCAAGCATGATGTCCCTCTCCAAGGACCTGTTCCTCTTTATAACATGTCCATAGTATGTCAGATGAAGCTCCAGAATTCTTGCCTCCAAAGAGCAGCCTTGTTTAACCCTCTCCGAGATGAATCTGTTTGTTTTCTTAGTAGTCCATGGTATATCCAATACCCTTCTCCACCACCACAGCTCAAAGGCATCAATTCTCCTTTTATCTTTCCTAGTCATTGTCCAACTCTCTGATGCATAACAAGTGACTGCAAAGACCATGGCCTGTATCAGATGCACCTTAGTCTCCAGAGTGAAACCGTCACCCTTCAGTACTTTGGAGAGGTCCCTAACAGCAGACTTTCCTATCGCAATATGTTTTTTTATTTCCTGGCTACTGGTGTCAAGAGTGTTGACCATGGAGCCAAGCAGACTAAAGTTGTTAACAGTCTCAACCTCTTCATCATCCATCCTGATGCTGCCAATTGGTCCAGTGGTGAGAATCTTTATTTTCTTGACATTGAGACTCAATCCGTACTGAAGGCTTTAGTCCTTGACCCTATGTAGCAAGTATTTCAGGTCCTCCTCAGTTTCAGCAAGCAGGGTTGTGTCATCTGCATAACACAGATCGTTAATAGATCTTCCACCAATCCTGACGCCACACTTCTCCTCAAAGAGCCCAGCTTCTCCGATAATCTGTTCTGCATACAGGTTGAAAAGGTATGGAGATAGGACACATCCCTGGCGTACACCTTTGAAGGGTCAGCTAGGAATTGGTTCAGACTCAACGTATATAACAACAATATTTCCTGACTGCTTCTTCCATGGGTGTTGCTTGCAGATCCAAATACAATTAAGTCATTGACAACTTCAACCTATTCTCTGTTTATGCAGTATCCACTTGTTCTGTTTGAAAAGCAGCTTCAGGTTCTGTGTACAGATTCTGCATGAGCACAATGAACTATTTTAGAATTCCCATTATTTTTAATACTATCTATAGTTTATGATGATCCACACAATTGAATATCTTTGCATGGTCAATAAAAACACACAAAAAAGCATATTTATGATATTCTCTGCTTTCAAACAAAATCAATTCAAGATATACCATCAATTATATCCTTTGTACCATGGCATCTTCTGAATCTAGCATGAACTTCTGACAGTTCTATGTTGATATGCTGATCCAGCCATTTTTAAAATATTGTTCAGTAAAATATTGTTCAATAAGATTCACTTGCATGTAATATGAGCAGTATTGTTTAATAGATTCTTCAGTCTCTTGGGTCACATTTTTAATTTAATAGGCAAAATTAATGTGGAAAATTATGAAAGTTATACAAGTATTCAGGCCTTTCATTCATAAGGTCATTATGAGTTGTCTATGACTCGACAGCACTTAACAACAACAACAACATTGAAAGAGCTCTATTGGCCTAGTGGATAGAAAGGTATGCTACCAAGCCAAAGGTGGGTGATTTAATCTGTGGCCTTCAGTCCTGGTTTTAATTGGTTTTGGTCAAACATTTTTCTAAGTGGTATAGCACTTGTCTGTCCATTTGCTGTACTGAGATAACTCATGGTTGCTGTGATGATAATCACTGTGATGCTGATGTGTCAAATGTGATAATGGTTACCCATGGTGGACAGTGTTTGATGGAGCTCCCTGATTAAAACAAGCTTGCAAGCAGGAGTGGCATCCACATCTGAAATAGCTTGCCACTGGAAACTCTATGAATGTGGAGAAACGATGAAAGTTATACAAGTGTTCAGGTCTTTTGTTCATAGGGTCGCTATGAGTTGTCTATGATGGCATTTAACGACAACAACAGGCAAAAATAGGAAGTTCTTCCTGTAGCTGGACTGATAGGAGTCTTTCAGATTTCTTGGCATAAACTTGTAAGTATACCCAGGGTTATATCTTATGTTGAATAGCTGAGTTGGTATTATCTCAATTCCTGGAACCTTGTTTTTGCTCATGTGTACAATGTGTAAAAGCTTTTACTTCTTTCTACAATGCCATCATTCTTGATCATGGCCTATTTCCTAGGATGTTCTAAAGTCAACTACTTCTTTCTGGTGGGACCTTTTGTATAGTCTGTGGAAGTTGCATTGCTAAACTAAGGGTTACAAAGTTGCACCAGATGCTCTGCTGGAGAAGGAAGGGCAATCTTCTCCTGGACCAGTGAGATCCGACTTGATGGTAACACACAAAAAATAAAATTTTTAAAAAGCCTCAAGTCTCCAGACGTTTAAATCCACCAGAGGGTCCAGGTGATAAAGATGGGCAGTCTCTTCATTTTTATGCCTTTGGAAAGCCAGCAGCAAGTTGTTATGAGTTAGAACCTTGAGTGAGTTTTTGGTTTGAATTCTTTCTGGTGCAGTGACTCTGTCTTCCATTAATTTTTCCCCCCAAAGAACCTTTCTGTATTGCACCTTGAGGCATGAATATTTTCCTCGGTTCTTTCGGATTGAGAAATGCTGAGCATATTCTTCCTTTTTAAGGTATGCAGTTGTTGTCATGTACCAGCGAACTGGAACAAATCCATAACTAACCTTCCAGCAGGTTTTTAGAGGCAGTAAACTGCACAAGAATTGCCCTTCTTTCTCCTAGAAAACAGCTGGTATATTTGCCTTTGGATTGGCAAGGCAACTCATTACCACTAAGTCAAAGATCTCCCTTTTAGGATATTGATATTGTTGTTAGGTGGTGTCAAGTTGACCCAAGATATAGAACATTTTATTTATCTATTCTTAGTTAATTGCATTGGGAAAAATCTGTCAGAAACTTCTCCAAAGTATTGAAGAGCAACAAAGTCAGTCAGGAGACTAAGATGCGCCTGATCTAGGCCATAGTATTCACAATTATTGCTATGCATCAGAAAGCTGGACAATGACTAGGGAGGACAGAATAAGAATTGATGCCTTTGAGCTGTGGTGCTGGAGAAGAGTTTTGAATTTACCAGGAGAACAAACAGGTTCGTCCTAGAAAGGGTGAAATCAGCCTGCTCCTTAATGGCAAGGATTCTGAGGCTTTATCTGACATCCTTTGGGCATATTTCAAGGAGGGACCAGTCCTTGGAAAGGAACATCATGCTTGGAAGGGTGGAGGGATGGAGAAAGAGAGGGAGAAAGAACATCGATGAGCTAGACTGATACAGTGACTGAGGTAATGAGGTTAGGTGTGTTGGTGACAATCAAGTTGGCACAGGATAGAACAGGTTTCGCGGTCACTGTGAGTCACAAGGGACTTGATGGAACATAACAACAACAACATCAACTTACCAGTAATTAATAGGATTAATTTGTTCTGAGTTCCTAGATTAGACTTGGAGTTTACTTGGCAATTCATGGTGACAACAGAACTGTCTCTGAGCTGTGAAATGAGATTGTTCTGTACCCACTGGCATAGAAAAATTACAGAAACCCAGAAGGTATATTGAAAGCCTGATAAAGCAATCTGATAAAGAAACAGTGGCTATTATGCATCAGGGAAATGATGGTTCAGTGCTTCTTGTCCTCAATGAGGGAGACCTGGGTTTGAATTCTCTGCCAATGTACTTCACGTGTAGACACCATATAACAGTCAGTGAATGGTTGCCATGATGCTGAATGGATTATTGTGGATCTTACAGACAGACTGACTATGTAAAACACTTAAAGATTTAGTTCTGAAAATCAACTAGTGAAATGTCTGTAGGTCACAACTATGCAATCCACCAGCAATCACTGGGATGGCACAGGATGGGGTATTGTTTCATTTGATTGTACATGGGAACACCATGAGTTAGGAACTGTTAAGATAGTAGCTAAAAACATTACATGTCCAGTAGACCTAAATGAAATTGCATCTAATGAGTTGATACTTTTTATTATTTAGAATAGCCTCTTACTTCCCTGACAAATTTTTCACCAATTTAACAGCAAACTATTAGGAAGATTTACTTTGAACAAACCCCAAACCTGGTTAGATTCTAAAAGCAGAATCAATGATATTTGTTGCAGGTGGCCTAGGTTTTAAATCAAAGTGCTTCCTAGTGTCTATTCCAGAAGGGACTGAACCCTTTCAGAAGACTCTTTTTGGCAAAGAATAGTGTGCTAACTCAGCTTCTAGAATGGAAGATGCCTTTCTAGTCACAAGATTCTGCCATTAGTTGACCTACAGTACACATATATTGCCCCCTTAAAGCATCTGAAGCAACACTCAAAGAGAACAAAGCAAAAGTGGTCAATTGGCCCTTAAACCAAAAGAAGCACCTACTGTGGACAAATAGAGTTCTGATATCAACCGCTCCCATTAAAACACGGGCTGCTTCCTCAGATTCCTAGAGATATTCGGGACAGTGAGACACTGTCTACACTACACAGCAGCTCATGTTTCCTACGGGTTTCACAGTCATCGCCAGTGGAAACCAGCATGCTAGTCTCATTTTATAGGCAGAAAATCCGAGACACCGAGGGATTAAATCATTTGTACTGGAACAAGATTCTACTAACTCCATAGAAAATTGACCTAAAACTTAAACATGGATAAACCACATCCTTTATTTAAATAATATTTCACAGTCTATGATGAAAGAATACTTAGAGAAGGAATTTCCAGATTGGCAGTTCATGAATTCACAGAAAACGTATGTAACTTTCCATTCATTCAGCAGACATTTATTCAGCACATACCACATTCTAGACATTGTGAGAGGTGCTAGGGATATAGTCTGCGTAAGATTATTACCTACCAACAACTGAGAAATCAGAAGGAGACACACATGCAAAAAACTGAAATAATATAGATCAGGATGGTGACAAAAATCTGTAAGGGCCCAAGAGGAGGTGAGTTCTGAAAGATCACTGTTTGTTTTGCCCTCAGTAGGCTTGGCAACAGCAAGAATGCAACCAAACACTCAAAGAGTTGCTCCACTTGCCAAGTTTAAACCCACAAAGAGACGAACATAATATATGTGTAAGTGCTAGAAGTCATGCGTATATATGCACATACAATGTTATCTTTTGTGTTCAGTATCAGAAATGAGATTATAATCATTTTCCAAATCCTCAAAAACTAGACTTTGGAGTCTCCCACAGTTTGACCTTTAAACAATAATTCCTTGCTAATAGTGATCATGCCCGAGTAGAGCCCTACCAAGGGGAGGGCTCAAAATCCACCCAAGGGTTTGACGGTTGGGAGGAGGGTGGAGTTGCACGCCCTGCCAAAACTAAACATAGCTTTCAACCCACTTACGCACTCTCTTCTTGAAACATTCCCTTGCATTGACTTTGGCAACATCCCATTTTCCTGGTTTCCTCCTAAACTTAGCAGTTTTCCTTCACAGTCTCCTGTGCTGACTCATCATTGTCTATCTTCACTGTAGGGGCCTTATTTTCTCACTATTCTCTCTTCCTAGGTGATTGCTTATTCTTTTAGGACTTCTGTAACATGAATACCAGTCACCGTAACCTGTTTCCAACACGCACCTTCCCTCTGCCATCCAGACACTTGTGTCCAATTTGAAAGTTGGTATCTCACCTAGAAGGATCTTGTAAGAAAACATGCATAGAATTGAGCTCTTGGCTCCTCCTCAAAATGCTCCCTATTGTGTATTTAGTGCATTAGGAGCTACTGTCCACCAATTCAGATATTCACAAACTGAACTTCTCATTCAAAACATTAGGAACTTTGAAAATATATACATACCTGGGCTTTACCAATTAAAGCAGAATCTCTGAGGCAAGGGTCTCAAAGGGAGTTTAATATGCAGCTAAGGTTAAGGATTACTAAAAATTGCTGTTAAAGATGGAAAATCAATAAGCTTTCTTGCCCTTTCCATTCTCATTATAGTTTCAGGCTCAACCACCTGCTCATATGTTATCTGCTAAATAGCTCATGAATTTACCTGCTATTTTCCATCACTACAGTCACCACCTCAATACAAGATACCATCATCTCTTGCCTCAAACAACCTTCTAATGATTATCTTCAAGGCTTTGGACTGGTTTGAACGTGTATCTTCATGGCTGATGAAGCAAAATTTAAACAAATCCACATTTTTAAAATTTGGGTAATCCAGAATATAGGTGAGGTTTATGGGTAGAAGCCTGGAACAGGAGACTTGAAGAGGTGTAGTGACCCCTTTCAGAAACCTGAGGAATGGCAATGGAGTATTACCAGGACTACGAAGAGCAACACATTTATTCAAAGGGGGGTGGTCAGCATCTATCCTGAAAGCAGACACCATTATTTTTACTCCACCATTAAAAAGATTTTTATTGCTATACAAAGGCATGCTACCCTTATTTTCTAAGAGGGAGATCACATTTCTAACAAGCTCTTTGACCTCTATTTCTGTGCCCCGCCCCGCCCCCCCCAACTCTCAATTAGCACTCTGGGCTACCATATTTTAAAAAGTCAGGTCCTTTCCAGTGTTGCTACTTCAGCCATGAGTGACCCAGACTGAACTAGTTCAAAGCCCTCGTTCTTTTTTCTTCTGCTCTTGTTCTCATATCCTCAGTACAGCCTAGATGATTAAAAATAAATCTGATAACATCGTTCCCTTGTTTAACATATTTCACTGACTTTGACCTTGCTCTTAGAATAAGTGTTAGATCCTTATGGCCTACATAAATATTGTCTTTTTACGGTCTGTTTTGAAACGTATCTCTACTCTTCTGATAACATATTCTCTGTACCCCAACATGGGATGGGTGAATGAGTGGATATTCCAGATGATCTAAATAGGACAACCAAGATCTCTCTTTCCTGCCATTTTGAGGACTATGGGTTGCCTTTGGGTTCCTGGTCAAAGGATGTGAACTTTGGTTATGGCTCTTGCCAATCATCCACTCTCCATGGCAAGTTTGCAGGGTCAAATCCAGCACTCCTGGGAACAGGTAGAATCCCTTCATAATAATAATTATTTATATTAATAATATATCACCTATCTCTTCGATTCAATTGTTAACTCCATGATAACAATCATTCTACTTTGTTTACTGTAGTAATTTTGCTTCCCGGTGTATGGGAAGTTAACATTCATGGATGGATGGATAGATGGATGGATGGACAACTAATTTTGAACACATTCAACGAGAGAAGATATGGTTAAGGAAACTTCTATCAACAGAAATTAACAGGTCTCTTTGACCTAACTGCATGGTGTTGACTCAGCAATTCACTCTCATTGTCATTCCTGAAGAGTTGAAACCAACTCATAGCTGACCCACCAAAGCGTTTCAAAGACTATAAATTGAAAAGGAAGAGATTTCCCATCTTTCTTCTTTGTTGCTGTGGGTGGATTGGAGAGGCTTGGGCTTTGGGCTTTGGATTAGCAGTACAATTCCATATAGAATAGCTTCAGACTCAGCAAAGGGGTCCTGAAATGGAGTTATGTATGATGTGTGAATATCAAACCAACCTCCTTTAGGTTATAGGGGGCATTCAATGGTTTCTTTAACTTTCCCCCACTGAGTTCTTTAACTTGATCTCCTGGTATCCTTGAGCTCCTCTTCACTGCTGTTTTTAGATGCTGTTGGGTTGACTACAGCTCATAGTGACTCTATCAACTACAGATCTGAACCTTGCCCTATCCTACACATCCTCACAATCTCTGTTACGCTCAAGTCCACTGTGGTAGTCATTGTCTCAATCTATTTCTCTAAGGATTTTCTTCTACTTTACTGACCTTCTACCTTTCCCCACTTTTAACGCACTCCAGATGGAATGGTCACTATGGACTACTTTCTTTTACAATCTAACATCAGAATGAAGAGGAAAGTATCTTTTCTAAGCTTCTAAGAAACAGTTCTACTGAAAATAGTTGTTGAGACATATCTGTAATATAAGATACCAATGAATGATAAGAGTTTTTGACATATATTTTCATATTAAACCCAGAAATACTTTACAATATGTGGAAAAATTAATTTCATAATAATTTAACCAAAATTTATATAATCCTCAATGATTTTGCTTCATAATCTCATTAACTTGCCATTAAATTATTTTAATGTTTCCATTTTGATTCAGCAGGTTTGAATTTGGGATATTTTAACATAGTCTAAAAAAGCAAATGATAAAATTGTATCTATCTTAATTATGAATAATATGCAAATCAGACTTATCTTTCAACTTCACGCTATTTCCAATATTCCCTGGGGTAAGGATTAGAGATGAAATGAGATCAGGAATAGGTTGAGAAAACAATGGTATAGAAATGAAGTCTCTAATAGCTGATAAACTACATGGAAAATGTAGTCATATTTTCACGATATTTGCCAAATTCAGAAAGGACCACCCATCATTCTAAGGCTAGAGGCTGCTCTTTTTCTGAGAATTTGTTTGTGTCATCCTGGATGATGACAATTGACATTTTCATAACTTTTAACCCATAATTGTTTGTGTTGACTTAATAAAGAAAGTAACTCAGTTCCCTTCCCTTTTGGAAAATCTATAGGATAAATATCTCTATTCTTCCAATTTTCTTGGAAGTAGATTCTATAATCTACTTGCTTGAGAACTAAGGTGTACCTGAACTGGGTCATGGTGTTTTCAGTCACTTGCTAGGCATCTTAAAGCCAGACAATGAATAAGGATGACAGAAAAAGAATTGATGCCTTTGGGCTGTGGTGTTGGAGACGAGTACTGAGTTTCCCATGGACTGCCAAAAGAACAAGTAGATATATCTTGGAGAAGGTGCAGCCAGTGTGTTTCTTGGAGGCAAGGATGATAAAACTTTGTCTCACACACTTTGAGCAGATTACTAGGAAAGACAATTCCTTGGAGAAGGTCACAGTGCTGGGAAGGGTAGAGGGATGGTAAAGGAAAGGAAATCCCTCAACCAGGTGGACTGACACAGTGACTGCAGAAATGGGCTTGAGTATGTCAGACATTGTGAGGACGGTAGGTTGCTATGAGGCATACTTGACTTGACGGCACTTAATAACAACACAATCATCCATTCAAAAAACTCATTGTCACTGAGTTTGAATCAACTTATAGTTGACCCTCCACTGGGTTTCTGAGACTATAAATTGCTTAAGAGAAGGTTTTCCATTTTTCCCCTGAAGATTCATTGGTTGATTCAAACTACCAGGGAGTTGTGGCCTTTGTTTCGTCAGCTCAATTCCCTACAGACTAGGCTACCAGAGCTCCCACTATGTGCTCAAAAACTCATTGCTGTAGAAGGGTGAGGATAGGCGAGCAGAGGGGGCTAATCATAGGGCCTACAACTTGATGGGTGGAGGACAGAGTGGATAAAGGAAATGGGAAAAATACAGTATGAAAAACAATGTATATAAACTTTATAAGCAATTAAGTATAAAATAAAAATCTTATATTAAAAAAACCAACTCATTGCTATCAAGTTAGAACTGACTCTTAATTGATCCTCCAGGGTGATTTTACAGGAGGCTGTAAATCACATGAAAGGAGATTACCCACCTTTTCCCCCAAGAAGTAACTAGTGGATCCTAAGCACCAAAGGGGTTGCTCTCTTGTCTTTGGGTTAGCAGTGCAGCTCCCTATGAATGACATCATTAGATACAGGGGGAAAACGGAAATAAAAAGAAGTAAATAAAGTAGAGTAGTGGGATTCCACATTCTCCAAATTTCATAGAAAACATTCTGCTAAACTTTCAATCTATTTCTCAATACTTTATTATGTATATGTATGTGTTTGCGTGTGGCATTGAGAAAATGTCAAGGACCTCTCCAAAGTGCTAAAGTGCAACTAAGGGATGTCAATTTAAAGAGTAAAGTGTGCCTGATCTAAGCCATTGTCTTTTCAATCACTTCAATGCATCTGAAAGTTGGACAATGAATGAAGGTGACAGAATAATTGATGCCTTTGAATTGTAATGTTGGAGAAGAGTAGTGAGTCATTTTGTATACTTTGAGTATGTTTTCAGGAGCAACCAGTCCTCTGAAAAAGACTCGGAAAGGTGGAGGTTAGAAGAAGAGAGATCCTCAACCAGACAAGTTAACACAGTGACTGTTAAAATGGGCCTTAGTCTATCCGTGACAGTGAGGATGGTCTAAGGGAGAGCAAGGTTCAGATCTGCTCTTCTTAGGGTCATTATGAGTTATAGTCAACTAGATAGCACCTAACAACAGCAACAACTACTTTATCAAACATGATATACTTCTTGAATAACTGGTCCCTTCTAATAGCATATCTGAAGTATATGTGACAAAGTATAAAGTTCTTGATGTCATCAATAGCTTGTCTGGATTTTAGTCCTTATTGTTTATAACATAAGATCCATTCTTGTGATGATTTCTATATATTCAGATGAAATAAAATTTGTTTCCATTCTCTTCAATTTTAATTTTAATTTGTTGATGAACAATTGATGCTATGTTCTACATTTGGCCCCTGACCCTGTTCTGACTGGTGATAATTTCTCCATCATCCCTTTCTGAAGATGTAGTCAATTTGATTCCTGTGAATTCCACCCAGTGAATTCCAAGTTAACATTTGGAAAGGTATTTCCAATAAATAAGTAATTTTGCTTGCAAATTTTTTTGTCATGTGATCTTAAGATCATTTCTATGTTACCAAAGATATTTCCAATTATTGACATTTTACCACTACTTATCTTTCCTTCTTTCCAACATTCACATTGTCTGCCAAACTCACTGCTGTGGAGTTGGAACAGATTCATAGCTGACCTTCCAATGGTTTTCCCGAGGCTATAAAATGCCTGAGAGAAGATTGTCCATCTTTGTTCTGAAGAGTCAGTGGTAAATTTAAACCACTAGAGAGGCACAGCCTTTAGAGTAGCAATGCAACTCCTTAGAGACCACACCACCAAAGCTTCCTTTCGTAGTCTATTCACCAGTAATTATCAAGGCATTTTGACCACATGTTTGATCAACTTCAGACTGCAGAAATTGGCAAAAAAATTTTAAATCTTCAATTTTTTCCATTTTTTTGCATTAGTGGTTAGTGTGTAAATTTGAATAACAGCTGTATTAACTCTTCTTCCTTGTAGGTATATAACTATAATCCTATTATCACTGACAGCATTGTACTTCAGAGAGATCCTGAAATGCTCTTTTTGATGATTAACCCAATGCCGTTCCCTTCTTAATTTCTCATTTCTGACATAGTCGACTATACAATTCTCCTTTTCAAAATGACCAATATTATCCATTTCAGTTTACTAATTTTTAGGATATAGATCTTTATAGAGTTCATTCCATTTTTTACAGATTCTCATTTTCCTGAATTTGTTTTTTTCTTGTTGTGTGCTGTGAAATCAACTCACAGCTGACCCTCCAGTAGGTTTCCAGAATCAGTAAGCCCTACAGGAGTATTTTTCCCCATCCTTCTCTAACAGAGAAACTGATAGGTTTGAACCACATGTCTTTATTACTGCAGTGCAGTTACTTACCAGTAACTCCCTAGGTTTATATGTTCTATATTCCATGTTCCAATTGTTAATCATTTTGTTCCATCTCACCTTGAGTCATGCCACATCATTAAATGAATGCTCTGAAAGCTTTACTTCCTTCCAATAATTAAGTCTGACTCTATTTTGGGATAGTACTGGTAATATAAAGCATAGTATGTTGCTTGGCTAATCACTGAATGGTGGTTGGAGTCTATAAGCTGCTGTGAGGGAGATGAAAGGTCAGTCTCCTGTTGTTAAAATTAATAGACTCCTTGTTTTTCAATGCAGCATAGTATTCCATTGTG